>NC_092728.1:16761081-16771081 GCF_047496885.1 Scyliorhinus torazame
AGTGCGACGTTCCCTCAGCACTGACCCTCCGACAGTGCGGCGCTCCCTCAGCACTGACCCTCCGACAGTGCGACGCTCCCTCAGCACTGACCCTCCCACAGTGCGGCGCTCCCTCAGCACTGACCCTCCGACAGTGCGGCGCTCCCTCAGCACTGACCCTCCGACAGTGCGACGCTCCCTCAGCACTGACCCTCCGACAGTGCAACGCTCCCTCAGCACTGACCCTCCGACAGTGCGACGCTCCCTCAGCACTGACCCCCCGACAGTGCGGCGCTCCCTCAGCACTGACCCTCCGACAGTGCAGCGCTCCCTCAGCACTGACCCTCCGATAGTGCGGCGCTCCCTCAGCACTGACCCTCCCACAGTGCGGCGCTCCCACAGCACTGACCCTCCCACAGTGCGGCGCTCCCACAGCACTGACCCTCCCACAGTGCGCCGCTCCCTCAGCACTGACCCTCCGACAGTGCGGCACTCCCTCAGCACTGACCCTCCCGCAGTGCGGCGCTCCCACAGCACTGACCCTCCCACAGTGCGGCGCTCCCTCAGCACTGACCCTCCGACAGTGCGGCGCTCCCACAGCACTGACCCTCCCACAGTGCGGCGCTCCCACAGCACTGACCCTCCCACAGTGCGGCGCTCCCTCAGCACTGACCCTCCGACAGTGCGCGCTCCCTCAGCACTGACCCTCCGACAGTGCGGTGCTCCCTCAGCACTGACCCTCCCACAGTGCGGCGCTCCCTCAGCACTGACCCTCTGACAGTGCAGCGCTCCCTCAGCACTGACCCTTTGACAGTGCGGTGCTCCCTCCGCACTGACCCTCCGACAGTGCGTCGCTCCCTCAGCACTGACCCTCCCACAGTGCGGCGCTCCCTCAGCACTGACCCTCTGACAGTGCGGCGCTCCCTCAGCACTGACCCTCCGCCAGTGCGGCGCTCCCTCATCACTGACCCTCCGACAGTGCGGCGCTCCCTCAGCACCGACCCTCCCACAGTGCAGTGCTCCCTCAGCACTGACCCTCCGACAGTGCGGCGCTCCCTCATCACTGACCCTCCCACAGTGCGGCTCTCCCTCAGCACTGACCCTCCGACAGTGCGGCGCTCCCTCAGCACTGACCGTCCGACAGTGCGGCGCTCCCTCAGCACTGACCCTCCGACAGTGCGGCGCTCCCTCATCACTGACCCTCCCACAGTGCGGCGCTCCCTCAGCACTGACCCTCCGACAGTGCGGCGCTCCCTCAGCACTGACCCTCCGACAGTGCGTCGCTCCCTCAGCACTGACCCTCTGACAGTGCGGCGCTCCCTCAGCACTGACCCTCTGACAGTGCAGCGCTCCCTCAGCACTGACCCTTTGACAGTGCGGCGCTCCCTCAGCACTGACCCTCCGACAGTGCAGCGCTCCCTCAGCCCTGACTCTCCGACAGTGCGGCGCTCCCTCAGCACTGACCCTCCGACAGTGCAGCACTCCCTCAGCACTGACCCTCCGACAGTGCGGCGCTCCCTCAGCACTGACCCTCCGACAGTGCAGCACTCCCTCAGCACTGACCCTCCGACAGTGCAGCGCTCCCTCAGTACTGACCCTCCGACAGTGCAGCACTCCCTCAGCACTGACCCTCCGACGGTGCGGCGCTCCCTCAGCACTGACCCTCCGACAGTGCAGCGCTCCCTCAGCCCTGACTCTCCGACAGTGCGGTGCTCCCTCAGCACTGACCCTCCGACAGTGCGGCGCTCCCTCAGCACTGACCCTCCGACAGTGCGGCGCTCCCTCAGCACTGACCCTCCGACAGTGCGGCGCTCCCTCAGCCCTGACTCTCCGACAGTGCGGCGCTCTCTCAGCACTAACCCTCCGACAGTGCGGCGCTCCCTCAGCACGGACCCTCCAACAGTGCACCGCTCCCTCAGCACTGACCCTTTTTTTAAAAACTGCTTCAGGTTTAATAATTTAACAATTGCGTCTCACTCTCTCTCCACAGACCTACAATGGATATTTTGTTCATTATTTCGCTCCAAGGGATTTACCGGTTGTTTCGAAGAATGTAATCTTTATTATTGATGTCAGCTCTTCCATGATCGGGGCAAAGATCAGACAGGTAACATCTGCACACAGTCTGTCCAAGTTAATTCAACGATTGCCTGCATTTCTCTAGCTCCTATTCCCGCAGTGAACCCTCCCCCATGTTAAGGAACGTCTCGCAGACAGAATCTGTCCCCAAGCCAGAGGCAGAGATAAAAAGCACAGGGGACCTCCAGCTCGTCAGAGGTCGGCTTATAAGGAGCATCTTAAAGGAAAGAGAGAGACGAGAGAGAGAGAGGCAGAGAGGTAGACAGAGAGGCAGAAACAGAGAGAGAGAGAGAGAGGGAGGGACAGAGAGAGACAGACAGTGTGTTACAGAGAGAGGTCAAATGAGAGAGAGAGAGGGACAGAGACAGAGACAGACAGAGAGAGACAGACAGTGTGTTACAGAGAGAGGTCAAATGAGAGAGAGAGAGGGACAGAGACAGAGACAGACAGAGAGAGACAGACAGTGTGATACAGAGAGAGGTAAAATGAGAGAGAGAGATACAGATGTTGTGTTCTGCTTCTTCATGTCGCATCAGCTGCTTCCTTGATGTACGCTCTGACAAAGGGAGGTTCAGACTTGGAGATAGGTTTAACACATTTATTGAACAGTTAACAATTCTCCTACTTGAGTTCGACTCTCCTGCTGATCTTGCTACAGTAACTCAATCTAACTAACCAGTCTGCTCTAAGTCACGTGCTGGGTGTGATGCTTCCTGATCTGCCCCTGTCTCTCTAAGTGTCGCCTGTGGAAAAGAGAAAGAGCATGTGTGTCCTGTCCTTTTATATGGGTTGCCCCCTTGTGGTAGTGTCACCTCTGGGTGTCTTGACTGCCCATTGGTCGTGTCCTATTCTACG
The DNA here is from genome assembly GCF_047496885.1 of Scyliorhinus torazame. Lineage (NCBI taxonomy): Eukaryota > Metazoa > Chordata > Chondrichthyes > Carcharhiniformes > Scyliorhinidae > Scyliorhinus > Scyliorhinus torazame. The sequence continues at coordinate 16,763,995 of NC_092728.1, forward strand.
TGTTGATTAGCTGCATGTCTGCATGTCATGATGTCCCTGTGCTCCCTCGAGTGGTTACTTAGTCGTAGTGTATTTACATTAACCCCTTGTGTATTTACAGTGATGCATATCACCACATCCCCCCCTTTTCTAGTGTTACATATTTTCTGTACTTGATTAAAGAAAATGGAACAAAATAGGTAGATAAGTGATGACATGTACAAATCATGATGACAGTAATGATTGTTCACTACCAAATAATATGTATGAGTCCAAAGTTCATGAATTTACATGGTCGAGTTGCTTTCTTGTTTCGTTGTTGAAGTGATGATGTTGATGTTGTCATTTCCTTGTGAACGACGTCAGTGTCGCTGTGCTTAAGGAACCACAAAGTCATCAGGAGGTGTGCAAATGGTCAAATCACTTCGTTGCCTGATTTGGACTCTTTTTTTTCCCGATGCTTGTGGTAGCGATGCAGGAAATAATCTGTGTTGTCCGGCCTGGACTGTTTCTTGTGATTGCGATATCGATGCAGTACGTCACCTGCCTTGAAAGCTGGTCTGCTTGTCCGTAGTGGAGCAAACGTGAATTGGTAAGATGCGTTGACATGCCATGGTATGTTTCCTCTCTCGCCATTGCTCTGTGCTGAGCAGCAACATTGTCCTCCATGGGTAGAGTTGTACCAGTTGTTGTTCTATTGTTGTGGTCATTGGTGTCATTGACATGCTTGTGGTTGTGTTTGTTGCCTCTGGTACGCTTCTTCTTGTTGTCTATGTTGTTGTTTTTGTAGGTTTTGTTGTTGGGTTTGTTGCGCTCAATGACCACGCCGAGTGGAGAATGCGAGTCCTTCACAAAGTTACTTGTCTCAGTGTCCTTTGTGGTATCTGCTGTCTCACTGAGCGTCCCGTCCCTGAATCCTCGGCGCTCCCCGTCTGGAGTCATGTCCGCTTCGCTAGTATCATCTTTGGCTTGTCGGTGCTCCCCGTCTGGAGCCCTTTCTGGTTCACCTGAATCACCTTTGGTTTCTTGACGCTCCCCGTCCGGAGTCAAAACGTTCAGGGATGCATTTTCTTGTGGAGAGGCTCGAGTGGATGAGGTTTGAGTTAACGTGGTCTCACTGGAGTCACTAGTAGCCTCACTTCGATTGCCGAGTGCCTCTGTACATACTAGCTGAGATCTGTCAGTCGCGCTGAGATGTCGCACATCTTGCACGGGAATTGTGAAGCCTTTGTCACGTGTCGCACATACAGTGGGTAGACCTTCAGTGTCTTCTTGTTGGTTAGATGAGCTGGGTAGACTGTCAGAATCTTCTTCTGGTGGCTCAAACAATCTGGCTGGACTGTCATAGTCTTTTTGTTGTCCACTTGAGCGTGGTAGACTTGCATCGTCTGCTGCTGGTTGCTCAGATGAGGTTGCTAGGCCCTCGTGGTCTTGTTCATGCAAGGTCTGCGCTCTGGAGTCTTCCGTTGCTTCCATCGTGGAGTCTGTCAACGGGCTCGCTGTGGAGGCTTGTACCGCTCTCTCTGTGGAGTCTGGCATCGTCCCCTGTGTGGAGTCATACGCTGGTCTCGCTGTGGAGTCGATCTGTGCGCTCTCAGCGGAGTCGTGCAGTGGTCTCGCTGTGGAGCCTGTCATCGCTTTCTGTGCGGAGTGGGGGACTCTTCGTGGTGCGTGGACCACTCTCTTGGCGTCAGGTCGCTCTCTGTGGGCTTGTACCGCTCTCTGCCTCTTGGCGTCAGGCCGCAGCAGAATCCTGTACTCATGGGTCGGGATGTCGTCTGTGCTGGGCTGAGGATCCTCAGATCTGAAGAACTCATCCAGGTCTATGTCAGGGTCTTCAATGTACAACACATCTCGTTGCGGTTCGGATTTGGTACTGAGGTCGCCACGTCTAATGATGAAATCATCTTCCGAGTAGTGGTCTTCAAGGACCATATCACCACCTTTTGTGTCGGAGCTGGCATTGGGCTCGCTATGTCCAAGGAAGAAATCAACGTCTGAGTCGTAGTCTTCAAGGACTAAATCATCTCTTAGGGCGGTGCAAACTGCTCGTTGCAGGGTTCTGCGGAGGTTACTTTCAGCTACTGGTCGAAGTTCAGGCATTGTGCTGTCGTTCCAGGTGAAAGAATTGTGTTTTGTGGCTTTAAAACTGTTTTTCACTATTTTGGGACATTTCCCCTTTAAGTGGGCGTGGTCCGGGACCTCTGACATCATGACGCTTGTGATGTAGAGCGTAGGAATGGATTGCGCATGCGCAGATCGTTGTTCCTTTACTGTGCGCTCTTTTCGCAACTGCGCATGTGCGGCACCTTTTCCAAGATGGCCGCCAATCAAAATTGCCGTTTGCTGCTGGTGCAAACCTACCTTTGCCTCGTGGTGAGTATCGGCTCCAGTTTTACCCATTTCTGTTGCGTTCACCTCGCAGTAGTTTTCAAACCTGTCCGGGACTGTCTGGAAGTCTCTCTTGTCTTGCCCTTTGGAGTACTTGAAGGAGTTGAAGATTTCTGTTGCACTTTCACCCGCAATGGTGAGTAGAAAATCTATCTTCTCAGCATCGGCCACGCCATCTAGGTCGGAGGCTACCATGTAGATCTCAAATCTCTGCTTGAATGCACTGAGATTGCCGTGGTACCTGAGCTGCCGGAATCTCGATCATCTTGCCTGGGCTGTTGCTGGTAGTCACGGATCTTGCTGAGTTGAACTGTATAGATTCAACAGGCACTCACTGGTACCATGTTGTGTTCTGCTTCTTCATGTCGCATCAGCTGCTTCCTTGATGTACGCTCTGACAAAGGGAGGTTCAGACTTGGAGATAGGTTTAACACATTTATTGAACAGTTAACAATTCTCCTACTTGAGTTCGGCTCTCCTGCTAATCTTGCTATCGTAACTCAATCTAACTAACCAGTCTGCTCTAAGCCACGTGCTGGGTGTGATGCTTCCTGATCTGCCCCTGTCCTTCTCTCTGAGTGTCGCCTATGGAAAGAGAAAGAGCATGTGTGCCCTGTCCTTTTATATGGGTTGCCCCCTTGTGGTAGTTAGTGTCACCTCTGGGTGTTTTGACTGCCCATTGGTTGTGTCCTATTCTATGTGTTCATTAGCTGTATGTCTGCATGTCATAACGTCTCTGGTGCTCCCTCTAGTGTTTACTTAGTCTTAGTGTATTTACATTAACCCCTTGTGTATTTACAGTGATGCATATCACCACAACAGACAGACAGAAACAGAGAGAGAGAGACAGAGAGAGACAGACAGACAGTGATTTACAGAGAGAAAGGTAGAAAGAAAGAGAGAGGTCACAGAGATATGGAGGGTTGTAGGGACTGGAGGAGGTTACAGAAATAGGGAGGGTTGTAGGGGCTGGAGGCGGTTACAGAAATAGGGAGGGTTGTAGGGGCTGGAGGCGGTTACAGAGATAGGGAGGGTTGTAGGGGCTGGAGGAAGTTACAGAGATAGGGAGGGTTGTAGGTGCTGGAGGAGGTTACAGAGGTAGGGAGGGTTGTAGAGCTGGAGGAGATTAGAGAGATAGGGAGGGTTGTGGGGGCTGGAGGAGGCTACAGAGATAGGGAGGGTTGTAGGGACTGGAGGAGGTTACAGAGATAGGGAGGGGTGTTGGGGCTGGAGGAGGTTACAGAGATAGGGAGGGTTGTAGGTGCTGGAGGAGGTTACAGAGGTAGGGAGGGGTGTCGGGGCTGGAGGAGGTTACAGAGATAGGGAGGGTTGTTGGGGCTGGAGGATATTACAGAGATAGGGAGGGTGTAGGGGCTGGAGGACGTTACAGAGATAGGGAGGGATGTAGGGGCTGGAGGAGGTTACAGAAATAGGGAGGGTTGTAGGTGCTGGAGGAGGTTACAGAGGTAGGGAGTGTTGTAGAGCTGGAGGAGATTAGAGAGATAGGGAGGGTTGTGGGGGCTGGAGGAGGCTACAGAGATAGGGAGGGTTGTAGGGACTGGAGGAGGTTACAGAGATAGGGAGGGGTGTTGGGGCTGGAGGAGGTTACAGAGATAGGGAGGGTTGTAGGGACTGGAGGACGTTACAGAGATAGGGAGGGGTGTAAGGCTGGGGGAGGTTACAGAGATAGGGAGTGTTGTGGGGGCTGGAGGAGGTTTCAGAGATAGGGAGGGTTGTAGGGGCTGGAGGAGGTTACAGAGATAGGGAGGGGTGTAGGGCTGGACGAGGTTACAGAGATAGGGAGGGTTGTAGGGGCTGGAGGAGGTTACAGAGATAGGGAGGGTTGTAGGGGCTGGAGGAGGTTTCAGAGATAGGGAGGGTTGTAGGGGCTGGAGGAGGTTACAGAGATAGGGAGGGGTGTAGGGCTGGAGGAGGTTACAGAGATATGGAGGGTTGTAGGGGCTGGAGGAGGTTTCAGAGATAGGGAGGGGTGTAGGGGCTGGAGGAGGTTACAGAAATAGGGAGGGGTGTAGGGCTGGAGGAGGTTACAGAGATAGGGAGGGTTGTAGGGGCTGGAGGAGATTACAGAGATAGGGAGGGTGTAGGGACTGGAGGAGGTTACAGAGATAGGGAGGGTTGTGGGGGCTGGAGGAGGTTACAGAGATAGGGAGGGTTGTGGGGGCTGGAGGAGGTTACAGAGATAGGAAGGGTTGTGGGGGCTGGAGGAGGTTACAGAGATAGGGAGGGTTGTAGAGGCTAGAGGAGGTTGCAGAGATAGGGAGGGTTGTCGGGGCTGGAGGAGGTTACAGAGATAGGGAGGGTTGTCGGAGCTGGAGGAGGTTACAGAGATAGGGAGGGTTGTAGGGTCTGGAGGAGGTTACAGAGATAGGGAGGGGTATAGGGGTGGAGGAGGTTACAGAGATAGGGAGGGTTGTGGGGGCTGGAGGAGGCTACAGAGATAGGGAGGGTTGTGGGGGCTGGAGGAGGTTACAGAGATAGGGAAGGTTGTGGGGGCTGGAGGAGGTTACAGAGATAGGGAGGGTTGTAGGGTCTGGAGGAGGTTACAGAGATAGGGAGGGGTGTAGGGGTGGAGGAGGTTACAGAGATAGGGAGGGGTGTAGGGCTGGAGGAGGTTACAGGGATAGGGAGGGGTGTAGGGGCTGGAGGAGGTTACAGAGAGAGGGAGGGTTGTGGGGGCTGGAGGAGGTTACAGAGATAGGGAGGGTTGTGGGGGCTGGAGGAGGTTACAGAGATAGGGAGGGTTGTGGGGGCTGGAGGAGGTTACAGAGATAGGGAGGGGTGTAGGGGCTGGAGGAGGTTACAGAGAGAGGGAGGGTTGTGGGGGCTGGAGGAGGTTACAGAGATAGGGAGGGTTGTGGGGGCTGGAGGAGGTTACAGAGATAGGGAGGGTTGTCGGAGCTGGAGGAGGTTACAGAGATAGGGAGGGTTGTAGGGTCTGGAGGAGGTTACAGAGATAGGGAGGGGTGTAGGGGTGGAGGAGGTTACAGAGATAGGGAGGGTTGTGGGGGCTGGAGGAGGTTACAGAGATAGGGAGGGTTGTGGGGGCTGGAGGAGGTTACAGAGATAGGGAAGGTTGTGGGGGCTGGAGGAGGTTACAGAGATAGGGAGGGTTGTGGGGGCTGGAGGAGGTTACAGAGATAGGGAAGGTTGTGGGGGTTGGAGGAGGTTACAGAGATAGGGAGAGTTGTGGGGGCTGGAGGAGGTTACAGAGATAGGGAAGGTTGTGGGGGCTGGAGGAGGTTACAGAGATAGGGAGAGTTGTGGGGGCTGGAGGAGGTTACAGAGATAGGGAAGGTTGTTGGGGCTGGAGGAGGTTACAGAGATAGGGAGAGTTGTGGGGGCTGGAGGAGGTTACAGAGATAGGGAGAGTTGTGGGGGCTGGAGGAGGTTACAGAGATAGGGAGAGTTGTGGGGGCTGGAGGAGGTTACAGAGATAGGGAGGGTTGTGGGGGCTGGAGGAGGTTACAGAGATAGGGAGGGTTGTAGGGGCTGGAGGAGGTTACAGAGATAGGGAGGGTTGTGGGGGCTGGAGGAGGTTACAGAGATAGGGAGGGTTGTGGGGGCTGGAGGAGGTTACAGAGATAGGGAGGGTTGTAGGGGCTGGGGGAGGTTACAGAGATAGGGAGGGTTGTGGGGGCTGGAGGAGGTTACAGAGATAGGGAGGGTTGTAGGGGCTGGAGGAGGTTACAGAGATAGGGAGGGTTGTGGGGGCTGGAGGAGGTTACAGAGATAGGGAGGGTTGTGGGGGCTGGAGGAGGTTACAGAGATAGGGAGGGTTGTCGGGTCTGGAGGAGGTTACAGAGATAGGGAGGGTTGTAGGGGCTGGAGGAGGTTACAGAGATAGGGAGGGTTGTGGGGGCTGGAGGAGGTTACAGAGATAGGGAGGGTTGTGGGGGCTGGAGGAGGTTACAGAGATAGGGAGGGTTGTCGGGTCTGGAGGAGGTTACAGAGATAGGGAGGGTTGTCGGGTCTGGAGGAGGTTACAGAGATAGGGAGGGTTGTCGGGTCTGGAGGAGGTTACAGGGATAGGGAGGGTTGTAGGGGCTGGAGGAGGTTACAGAGATAGGGAGGGTTGTCGGTGCTGGAGGAGGTTACAGGGATAGGGAGGGGTGTCGGGGCTGGAGGAGGTTACAGAGATAGAGAGGGTTGTAGGGGCTGGAGGAGGTTACAGAGATAGGGAGGGTTGTGGGGGCTGGAGGAGGTTACAGAGATAAGGAGGGTTGTAGGGGCTGGAGGAGGTTACAGAGATAGGGAGGGTTGTGGGGGCTGGAGGAGGTTACAGAGATAGGGAGGGTTGTGGGGGCTGGAGGAGGTTACAGAGATAGGGAGGGTTGTCGGGTCTGGAGGAGGTTACAGGGATAGGGAGGGTTGTAGGGGCTGGAGGAGGTTACAGAGATAGGGAGGGTTGTCGGTGCTGGAGGAGGTTACAGGGATAGGGAGGGGTGTCGGGGCTGGAGGAGGTTACAGGGATAGAGAGGGTTGTAGGGGCTGGAGGAGGTTACAGAGATAGGGAGGGTTGTGGGGGCTGGAGGAGGTTACAGAGATAGGGAGGCTTGTAGGGGCTGGAGGAGGTTACAGAGATAGGGAGGGTTGTGGGGGCTGGAGGAGGTTACAGAGATAGGGAGGGTTGTAGGGGCTGGAGGAGGTTACAGAGATAGGGAGGGTTGTGGGGGCTGGAGGAGGTTACAGAGATTGG
>NC_092728.1:16773581-16891286 GCF_047496885.1 Scyliorhinus torazame
TAGGTCCCCGGAGCCTGGCGGACGGGCGGGAGGAGGTGATGGAAACAAGGTGCCGCTGATTATATTCCTGACGGACGGGGAGCCCACCTCCGGGGTCACCTCCACCAACACCATCGTCAGCAACGTCAAGGAGGCCATGGGGGGCTCCGTGTCCCTTTTCTGCCTGGGCTTCGGTGACGATGTGGATTTCCCCTTCCTCCAGCGGCTGTCACTGGACAATCGGGGCGTGGCCCGGCGCATCTACGAGGACGCGGACGCCCATCTCCAGCTCACGGGCTTCTATGATGAGGTGGCCAGCCCCTTGCTCTTCGACATCCAGCTCGACTACCTCGACGACCGGGTGGAGGACGTGACCCGGACCCTCTTCCCCGCCTTCTTCAACGGCTCGGAGCTGGTGGTGGCCGGCAGGCTGAAAGGCCCGTCGGACGGGGCCCTGCGGGTGCGGCTACAGGCCTCAGGCTCGGCAGAGGCCCTGGAGTTGGAGAACGAGATCCAGCTGAACGGGACTGAGCCCGGCCCGGCCTGCCCGCAGGCCGGGACCCGGGCCGGGGGCTTCGTCCAGAGGCTCTGGGCCTACCACACCATTCGGGAACTCCTGCAGGCCCAGTTGAAGGTGGACGACGCCGAGGGCCGCAGGCTGCTGAAGGAGAAGGCCACCGCCCTGTCGCTCAAGTACAACTTCGTCACCCCGGTGACCTCCATGGTGGTCGTCAAGCCCGGCGACGGTGGGGAGGCGGCAACCCCGGCGGCCGCCGCCCCAGCCACCAGCGCCCGTTCCCCCTCGCCCACCGCCGGCCCGGCCCCCTCGGCCCGGAGCCCCATCCCATCGCACGCAGGCCAGTCCGCCTCAACCCCTGGGAAGGGGGCCTCCATGCCCGTTGCCCTTGGTACACCCACCCCACCGGTGCCTCCCGGCCCACCCGCTACAGAGACCACCCCACCGGCGGCAAATGTGCCACTTGTCCACGGGCCGCAACCCACGAAGGATGCTGAAGATTTGCTTGGTGCAACCATGTTGAGGTCTGGTGGTAAGTGAGCACGCCCCCACGTGCCAACAACCGCGTCCCCTCCGTTCCACGATCGCACGGGCACCAATGAAGCTTAACCCTGTCCCTCGCAACAGCCGAACCCTTGACCGCCGTGGGCACTGATACCCAAAGGCTTCGTCCCCTGTTCTCAACAGCCTGGCCAATCATTGAACAGAGAAGATAGTAGCAGGAGGAGGCCATTCGGCCCTTCGAGCCCGCTCCGCCATTCATTATGATCATGGCTGATCATCCAACTCAATAGCCTAATCCCGCTTTCCCCCCAATATCCTTTGACCCCCTTCGCCCCGAGTCCTGTATCTAACTGCTCCTTGAAAACATACAATGTTTTTGCCTCAATTACTTCCTGTGGTAACGAATTCCACAGGCCGACCACTCTCTGGGTGAAGAAATGTCTCCTCATCTCTGTCCGAAATGGTCTACCCCGTATCCTCAGACTGTGACCCCTGGTTCTGGACACCCCCCACCATCGGGAACTTCCTTCCTGCATCCACCCTGTCCCGTCCTGTTAGAATTTTATCGGTTTCTATGAGATCCCCCCCTCATTCTTCTGAACTCCAGCGAGAACAATCCTCACCGACTCAATCTCTCCTCGTACGTCACTCCCGCCATCCCAGGAATCAGCCTGGTAAACCTTCGCTGCGCTCGCTCGAGAGCAAGAACATCCTTCCTCAGAAAACGAGACCAAAACTGCCCACAATACTCCAGGCGAGGCCTCACCAAGGCCCTGTACAATTGCAGCAACACATCCCTGCTTCTGTACTCGAACCCTCTCGCGATGAAGGCCAACACACCATTTGCCTTCTTTACCTGTACGCTTACCTTCAGTGACTGGTATACGGGGACACCCAGGTCTCGTTACACATTCTCCTCCGAATTTATGGTCTTCAGATAATAGTCTGCCTTCTCGTTTTTGCTATCAAAGTGGATAACCTCGCATTTATCCAAATTATACTGCATCTGCCCCCACCAGAGGAAAGTTTCTCTCGATCGACCTCATTGAATCCTTTAATCATCTTAAACCCCCTTGCTTGGCGCATCTAGTGAATAGGACGGTAGCATCTGGGCAGCACGGTAGCATTGTGGATAGCACAATTGCTTCACAGCTCCAGGGTCCCAGGTTCGATTCCCGGCTTGGGTCACTGTCTGTGCGGAGTCTGCACATCCTCCCCGTGTCTGCTTGGGTTTCCTCCGGGTGCTCCGGTTTCCTCCCACAGTCCAAAGATGTGCAGGGTAGGTGGATTGGCCGTGATAAATTGCCCTTAGTGTCCAAAATTGCCCTTAGTGTTGGGTGGGGTTACTGGGTTATAGGGATAGGGTGGAGGTGTTGACCTTGGGTAGGGTGCACTTTCCAAGAGCCGGTGCAGATTCGATGGGCCGAATAGCTACCTTCTGCACTGTAAATTCTATGGTAATCTATGAGAAGCCCGTTCTGTGCAACCTGTCCTCAGAAGCTAACCCTTACAGTACCGGGATACTTCTGGGGAATCTATGATGCACCCACATCCCCCCTAACCCATCCCTACCAACTCCAAGGCCAATATATTCTTCCTGAAATGGGGGCCCCAGAACTGAAAGCAGTTACTCCCTCCTGTGCAATTACTCTCTCAGTGACCCTTTCCAAGGCCAATACATCCTTCCTGAGGTAGGGGGGGCCACACAACTGAAAACAGTTACTCACATCTGCACAATTAGTCTCTCAGTGACCTTATCCAAGTCCATATATCCTTCCTGAGGTATGTCAGGCCCTAGAACTGAAAACAGTTATTCCCATCTGCGCTATTAGTCTATCACTGACCCTCTCCGAGGCCAAATCTTTCCTTCCTGAGGTGGGGTTGGGGCGGGCGATAGAACTGAAAAAGGTTGCTCCCATCTGCGCAATTAGTCTCTCAGTGACCTTCTTCAAGGCCAAATATATCCTTCCTGAGGTGGGAGGCCCCAGTATTGAAAACAGTTACTTCCATCTGCGCAATTAGTCTCTCAGTGACCCTCTCTGGACACCCCCCACAAAGAACAAAGAAATGTACAGCACAGGAACCGGCACTTCGGCCCTCCAAGCCCGTGCCGACCATGCTGCCCGACTAAACTACAATCTTCTACACTTCCTGGGTCCGTATCCCTCTATTCCCATCCTATTCATGTATTTGTCAAGATGCCCCTTAAATGTCACTATCGTCCCTGCTTCCACCATCTCCTCCGGCAGCGAGTTCCAGGCACCCACTACCCTCTGCGTAAAAAACTTGCCTCGTACATCTACTCTAAACCTTGCCCCTCTCACCTTAAACCTATGCCCCCTAGTAATTGACCCCTCTACCCCGGGGAAAAGCCTCTGACTATCCACTCTGTCTATACCCCTCATAATTTTGTAGACCTCTATGAGGTCACCCCTAACCTCCTTCGTTCCAGTGAGAACAAACCGAGTTTATTCAACCGCTCCTCATAGCTAATGCCCTCCATACCAGGCAACATTCTGGCAAATCTCTTCTGCACCCTCTCTAAAGCCTCCACATCCTTCTGGTAGTGTGGCGACCAGAATTGAACACTGTCTCCCCAGAAGACAGTGAGGATCCAAAGATTTCTGTCAAGGCCTCAGCAATTTCCTCTCCAGCCTCCTTCAGTATTCTGGGGTAGATCCCTTCAGGCCCTGGGGACTTATCTACCTCAATATTTTTTAAGACACCCAACACCTCGTCTTTTTGGATCACAATGTGACCCAGGCTATCTACACACCCTTCTCCAGACTCAACATCTACCAATTTCTTCTCTTTGGTGAATACTGATGCAAAGTATTCATTTAGTACCTCGCCCATTTCCTCTGGCTCCACACATAGATTCCCTTGCCTATCCTTCAGTGGGCCAACCCTTTCCCTGGCTACCCTCTTGCTTTTTATGTACGTGTAAAAAGCCTTGGGATTTTTCTTAACCATATTTGCCAATGACTTTTCGTGACCCCTTTTAGCCCTCCTGACTCCTTGCTACTTTCCTTATATTCCACGCAGGCTTTGTCTGTTCCCAGCCTTTTAGACCTGACAAATGCCTCCATTTTCTTTTTGACGAGGCCTACAATATCTCTTGTTATCCAAGGTTCCTGAAAATTGCCGCATTTATCCTTCTTCCTCACAGGAACATGCCGGTCCTGAATTCCTTTCAACTGACACTTCAAAGCCTCCCACATGTCAGATGTTGATTTGCCCTCAAACATCCGCCTCCAATCTATGTTCTTCAGTTCCCGCCTAATATTGTTATAATTAGCCTTCCCCCAATTTAGCACATTCATCCTAGGACCACTCTTATCCTTGTCCACCAGTACTTTAAAACTTACTGAATTGTGGTCACTGTTACCGAAATGCTCCCCTACTGAAACATCTACCACCTGGCCGGGCTCATTCCCCAATACCAGGTCCAGTACCGCCCCTTCCCTAGTTGGACTGTCTACATATTGTTTTAAGAAGCCCTCCTGGATGCTCCTTACAAACTCCGCCCTGTCTAAGCCCCTGGCACTAAGTGAGTCCCAGTCAATATTGGGGAAGTTGAAGTCTCCCATCACAACAACCCTGTTGTTTTTACTCTTTTCCAAAATCTGTCTAGCTATCTGCTCCTCTATCTCCCGCTGGCTGTTGGGAGGCCTGTAGTAAACTCCCAACATTGTGACTGCACCCTTCTTGTTCCTGATCTCTACCCATATAGCCTCACTGCCCTCTGAGGTGTCCTCCCGCAGTACAGCTGTGATATTCTCCCGAACCAGTAGCGCAACTCCGCCTCCCCTTTTACATCCCCCTCTATCCCGCCTGAAACATCTAAATCTGGAACGTTTAGCTGCCAATCCTGCCCTTCCCTCAACCAGGTCTCTGTAATGGCAACAACATCATAGTTCCAAGTACTAATCCAAGCTCTAAGTTCATCTGCCTTACCCGTAATACTTCTTGCATTAAAACATATTCACTTCAGGCCACCAGACCCGCTGTGTTCAGCAACTCCTCCCTGTCTGCTCTGCCTCAGAGCCATACTGTCCCTATTCCCTAGTTCTCACCTTCTGACCTATTGCTCCCGTGCCCACCCCCCTGCCATACTAGTTTAAACCCTCCCGTGTGACACTAGCAAACCTCGCGGCCAGGATATTTATGCCTCTCCGGTTTAGATGCAACCCGTCCTTCTTATATAGGTCACACCTGCCCGGAAGAGCTCCCAGTGGTCCAGATAACGGAAATCCTCCCTCCTACACCAGTTGTTTAGCCACATGTTTAGCTGCTCTATCTTCCTATTTCTAGCCTCACTGGCATGTGGCACAGGGAGTAATCCCGAGATTACAACCCTCGAGGTCCTGTCTTTTAACTTTCTGCCTAGCTCCCTGAACTCCTGCTGCAGGACCACATGCCCCTTCCTGCCTATGTCGTTAGTACCAATATGTACAACGACCTCTGCCTGTTTGCCCTCCCCCTTCAGGATGCCCTCTACCCGTTCGGAGACATCCTGGACCCTGGCACCAGGGAGGCAACATACCATCCTGGAGTCTCTTTCACATCCACAGAAGCGCCTATCTGTGCCCCTGACTATAGAGTCCCCTATTACTATTGCTCTTCTGCGCTTTGACCCTCCCTTCTGAACATCAGAGCCAGCCGTGGTGCCACTGCTCTGGCTGCTGCTGTTTTCCCCTGATAGGCTATCCCCCCCGACAGTATCCAAAGGGGTATACCTGTTTGAGAGAGGGACAACCACAGGGGATTCCTGCACTGACTGCCTGCCCCTTCTGGTGGTCACCCATTTCTCTGCCTGCACCTTGGGTGTGACCACATTTATATAACTGCGATCTATGACGCTTTCCGCCACCTGCATGCTCCTAAGTGCATCCAATTGCTGCTCCAACCGAACCATGCAGTCTGTGAGGAGCTCCAGTTGGGTGCACTTTCTGCAGATGAAGCCATCCGGGACGCTGGAAGCCTCCCAGACCTGCCACATCTCACAGTCAGAGCACTCCACCCCTCTAACTGAGATTGCGTCAATTAATTAAAATTAAAAGTTTTTTTTTTTTAATTTTAAATATATTTTAAATTTTTTTTCAAAGTTACTGTTAACTATCTGTTTCCTAGCACTAGATTTCTAATAGAAATGCGATAGCTAAATATAGTACTCTCCGATCTCTGGCTTAGATACCCCTCTAAATTATAATTAAGTAATTATGTTTAATTAGTTACGAATGCTTAATTTTTTAAATTTAGTGTAGATTCCCAACCAGCCACTCGGGTCACAGCTTTTCTGTGATGTCACTTCAGTTTCCCCCCCGACACACACAATTTGAAAAAGGTATAAAAGTAAAAATGAGTAAAAATCACTTACTTACCTTCTTACCTTCTGAGGGTCTTAGATGTTCTCAGGTTCTCTCCCTGACAGAGACTGCTCCTCCTCCTCCGAACGGCTCCCGAAACTAGGCCGCGATCTTTTAAAATCTCCGCTCTGACTCGCAGCTCCCGCGCTTTTTAAATCTCCCGGCTCTCTCTCCTCTCGCGAGTCATCACTGATGCCAGTCTAAAGCAGCAGGAATCTGCTTGTTTGAATTAAAGGCTGCAATCAGCCTGCCCCTTGGCCGTAACGATACAGTAGACATTAAAGTCACAGGCCATTTAATCATCCATGAATCGAAGTGATAGTTGCAACAATGAAAGGAAGGGAAAAATAAGGGAATAGGCGGGAACAGACAGGAGGGCCCTCACAAAGGGGAGCAGCTTCAGTCGGAACTTTCCAAAGGGAGTGGGGTTCTCAGGGCGAAGGGGTAAAGGGTAGAGGAGGGGGTGCCACGTAATTGAGTGATCTGCCATCTCGAGGCGCTGTGGGTTGAACGACCTCCTTCTGCGCAATAGTTTTGACTCCAAATCCATGCTTCCCCTCACTCTTGTTAACAGCCTCTCATGTGGAACTTTGTCAAAAGCCTTCTGGAAATTCATCTAACCAACATCCATCCAGCACTTAAGGGGCTGGTTTAGCACAGGGCTAAATCGCTGGCTTTGAAAGCAAACCAAGGCAGGCCAGCACGGTTCAATTCCCGTAACTGGCGGCGGAATGTGGCGACTAGGGGCTTTTCACAGTAACTTCATTTGAAGCCTACTTGTGACAATAAGCGATTTTACTGGGGCTGTTTAGCACAGGGCTAAATCGCTGGCTTTGAAAGCAGACCAAGGCAGGCCAGCAGCACGGTTCAATTCCCGTAACAGCCTCCCCGAACAGGCGCCGGAATGTGGCGACTCGGGTCTTTTCACAGTAACTTAATTGAAGCCTACTTGTGACAAGAAGCGATTTTCATTTTTCATTTCACTATGATGGTGACAGGTTGCAAAACGTCTAGGGGTTTACTTTGATAGGTTTTCCCCCCCCCCCCCTTTGTAATTATATTCTACGTGGACTCGGAACATTCGGATGTTCATTGTTGTTCTATTCCCAACAGAACTGCTTGTCCAACCATTACCGCTCCTTGATTATCACGGTAAGCAAACGTGAGAGAACCGCACCGTTGGTAAGTGGACTCAATGAGGGGGGAAACGGTCTCAGAGGCATGATTGCGGGGACAGAACACCAAAGGGAACCATGGAACATAGATAGAACATAGAACATTACAGCGCAGTACAGGCCCTTCAGCCCTCGATGTTGCGCCGACCTGGGAAACCACTCTAAAGCCCATCTACACTATTCCCTTATCGTCCATATGTCTATCCAATGACCATTTGAATGCCCTTAGTGTTGGCGAGTCCACTACTGTTGCAGGCAGGGCATTCCACGCCCTAACTACTCTCTGAGTAAAGAACCTACCTCTGACATTTGTCCTATATCTATCTCCCCTCAATTTAAAGCTATGTCCCCTCGTGCTAGCCATCACCGTCCGAGGAAAAAGGCTCTCACTGTCCACCCTATCCAATCCTCTGATTATCTTGTATGCCTCAATTAAGTCATCTCTTAACCTTCTCCTCTCTAACGAAAACAGCCAGGCGAAGCGCAAAGACCTGACATCCTCCAGCGACAATCGGCCATGGGCCCGACCGAATGGAGCAGCGTGCTCCTTCGCCTGCCTGTCGTGGGCCAGATCGAGGGCAGGCCGTGCTCAGCCAGCCCAAGCTTGTAAAAAAAAAAAAAAAATGGCCACTGTTCTACATGATTCCCCAAATGGGGAGCACTTGCTGAACAATCCAGAGTGCGCTGACGGAGACACGAATGGCCAATTTACGTTCAGTAATGATGTCTGCTTGCCCGAAGGATGTTTAAATTTGAATTTGAAATTTGAAATGATTCCCGATAGCAGGCGAGGCTCAAACGAATGACATTTGATTCTACCTCTGGCCACCGGATTGGTGAACCACAGCAATGTTCCTGGTTCGAATCTCACCACGGCTGATGGTTCCAATCAAAATTCCGTCCTGTGGCAGGCGCGGGGAAGAGGAAACGTAAAAAATAATTAATTAATACTTGCTCGAGGGGCCGTGGGTTCAACGCGGGGGACAGGTGCTCTGCAAAAGAAAGGGACGTGTCCAAGCCGCATGCCTTTTTTTTGCTTTGAGTTTGCCTGTGGGGATCTAATAGCGCCCCCCAGGGGGCATTCCCAAGGTTCGGTCGACCGGAGCTGACTTGCCAACCAATCAGCAATTAGACAACGCGGTCAACCCCTGACATTTTGGCTTTCCCTTGAGTGCGTCGGCGATGCGTCTCGCGTTTCAGCAAATATCAAGCTCAGTGACTGCCCGGCGAGAATTGTCACCTCAATTTGGGGCCTCTTGTTTCAGACGTGAAAACCGATCCACAGTTAGACTGGGACTGGCCGGACGTCAACACGGATGAGGGTGAGAGCTGATTGATATTTTTACCCAGTCCGTCAATCAGATAGGGCAAAGGGAACTTCACTCTGTATCTAACCCCGTGCTGTACCTGTCCTGGGAGTGTTTGATGGGGACAGTGTAGAGGGAGCTTTACTCTGTATCTAACTCCGTGCTGTATCTGCCCTGGGAGTGTTTGATGGGGACAGTGTAGAGGGAGCTTTACTCTGTATCTAACCCCGTGCTGTACCTGTCCTGGGAGTGTTTGATGGGGACAGTGTAGAGGGAGCTTTACTCTGTATCTAACCCCGTGCTGTCCCTGTCCTGGGAGTGTTTGATGGGGACTGTGTCGAGGGAGCTTTACTCTGTATCTAACCCCGTGCTGTGCCTGTCCTGGGAGTGTTTGATGGGGACAGTGTAGAGGGAGCTTTACTCTGTATCTAACCCGTGCTGTACCTGTTTTGGGAGTGTTTGATGGGGACAGTGTAGAGGGAGCTTCACTCTGTATCTACCCCTGTGCTGTACCTGTCCTGAGAGTGTTTGATGGGGACAGTGTAGAGGGAGCTTTACTCTGTATCTAACCCCGTGCTGTACCTGTCCTGGGGTGTTTGATGGGGACAGTGTAGAGGGAGCTTTACTCTGTATCTAACCCCATGCTGTACCTGTCCTGGGAGTGTTTGATGGGGACTGTGTCGAGGGAGCTTTACTCTGTATCTAACCCCGTGCTGTGCCTGTCCTGGGAGTGTTTGATGGGGACAGTGTAGAGGGAGCTTTACTCTGTATCTAACCCCGTGCTGTACCTGTCCCTGGAGTGTTTGATGGGGACAGTGTAGAAGGAGCTTTACTCTGTATCTAACCCGTGCTGTACCTGTTTTGGGAGTGTTTGATGGGGACAGTGTAGAGGGAGCTTCACTCTGTATCTACCCCTGTGCTGTACCTGTCCTGGGACTGTTTGATGGGGACAGTGTAGAGGGAGCTTTACTCTGTATCTAACCCCGTGCTGTACCTGTCCTGAGAGTGTTTGATGGGGACAGTGTTGAGGGATCTTTACTGCATATCTAATCCCGTGCTGTACCTGTCCTGGGAGTTTTTGATGGGGGCAGTGTAGAGGGAGCTTTACTCTGTATCTAACCCCGTGCTGTACCTGTCCTGGGAGTGTTTGATGGGGACAGTGTCGAGGAAGCTTTTCTCTGGATCTAACCCCGTGCTGTACCTGTCCTGGGAGTGTTTGATGGGGACAGTGTAGAGGGAGCTTTACTCTGTATCTAACCCCGCGCTGTACCTGTCCTGGGAGTGTTTGGTGTGGATAGTGTAGAGGGAGCTTCACTCTGTATCTAACCCTGTGCTGTACCTGCCCTGGGAGTGTTTGATGGGACAGTGTAGAGGGAGCTTTACTCTGTATCTAGCCCCGTGCTGTACCTGTCCTGGGAGTGTTTGATGGGGACAGTGTAGAAGGAGCTTTACTATCTATCTAACCCCGTGCTGTACCTGTCCTGGGAGTGTTTGATGGGGACAGTGTGGAGGGAGCTTTACTCTGTTTCTAACCCCGTGCTGTACCTGTCCTGGGAGTGTTTAATGGGGACAGTGTAGAGGGAGCTTTACTCTGTATCCAACCCCGTGCTGTACCTGTCCTGGGAGTGTTTGATGGCGACAGTGTAGAGGGAGCTTTACTGTATATCTAATCCCGTGCTGTACCTGTCCTGGGAGTATTTGATGGGGACAGTGTAGAGGGAGTTTTACTCTGTATCTAACCCCGTGCTGTACCTGCCCTGGGAGTGTTTGATGGGGACAGTGTAGAGGGAGCTTTACTCTGTATCTAACCCCGTGCTGTACCTGTCCTGGAAGTGTTTGATGGGGACAGTGTAAAGGGAGCTTTACTCTGTATCTAACCCTGTGCTGTACCTGTCCTGGGAGTGTTTGATGGGGATAGTGTGGAGGGAGCTTTACTCTGTATCTAACCTCGTGCTGTACCTGTCCTGGGAGTGTTTGATGGGGATAGTGTGGAGGGAGCTTTACTCTGTTTCCAACCCCGTGCTGTACCTGTCCTGGGAGTGTTTGATGGGGACAGTGTAGGGGGAGCTTTACTCTGTATCTAACCCCGTGCTGTACCTGTCCTGGGAGTGTTTGATGGGGACAGTGTAGAGGGAGCTTTACTCTGTATCTAACCCCGTGCTGTACCTGTCCTGGGAGTGTTTGATGGGGACAGTGTAGAGGGAGCTTTACTCTGTATCTAGCCCCGTGCTGTACCTGTCCTGGGAGTGTTTGATGGGGACAGTGTAGAGGGAGCTTTACTATCTATCTAACCCCGTGCTGTACCTGTCCTGGGAGTGTTTGATGGGGACAGTGTGGAGGGAGCTTTACTCTGTTTCTAACCCCGTGCTGTACCTGTCCTGGGAGTGTTTAATGGGGACAGTGTAGAGGGAGCTTTACTCTGTATCCAACCCCGTGCTGTACCTGTCCTGGGAGTGTTTGATGGCGACAGTGTAGAGGGAGCTTTACTGTATATCTAATCCCGTGCTGTACCTGTCCTGGGAGTTTTTGATGGGGACAGTGTAGAGGGAGTTTTACTCTGTATCTAACCCCGTGCTGTACCTGCCCTGGGAGTGTTTGATGGGGACAGTGTAGAGGGAGCTTTACTCTGTATCTAACCCCGTGCTGTACCTGTCCTGGAAGTGTTTGATGGGGACAGTGTAAAGGGAGCTTTACTCTGTATCTAACCCCGTGCTGTACATGTCCTGGGAGTGTTTGATGGGGACAGTGTAGAGGGAGCTTTACTCTGTATCTAACCTCGTGCTGTACCTGTCCTGGGAGTGTTTGATGGGGAGAGTGTGGAGGGAGCTTTACTCTGTTTCTAACCCCGTGCTGTACCTGTCCTGGGAGTGTTTGATGGGGACAGTGTAGGGGGAGCTTTACTCTGTATCTAACCCCGTGCTGTACCTGTCCTGGGAGTGTTTGATGGGGACAGTGTAGAGGGAGCTTTACTCTGTATCTAACCCCGTGCTGTACCTGTCCTGGGAGTGTTTGATGGGGACAGTGTAGAGGGAGCTTTACTCTGTATCTAGCCCCGTGCTGTACCTGTCCTGGGAGTGTTTGATGGGGACATAGTAGAGGGAGCTTTACTATGTATCTAACCCCGTGCTGTACCTGTCCTGGGAGTGTTTGATGGGGACAGTGTGGAGGGAGCTTTACTCTGTTTCTAACCCCGTGCTGTACCTGTCCTGGGAGTGTTTGATGGGGACAGTGTAGAGGGAGCTTTACTCTGTATCCAACCCCGTGCTGTACCTGTCCTGGGAGTGTTTGATGGCGACAGTGTAGAGGGAGCTTTACTGTATATCTAATCCCGTGCTGTACCTGTCCTGGGCGTTTTTGATGGGGACAGTGTAGAGGGAGTTTTACTCTGTATCTAACCCCGTGCTGTACCTGCCCTGGGAGTGTTTGATGGGGACAGTGTAGAGGGAGCTTTACTCTGTATCTAACCCCGTGCTGTACCTGTCCTGGAAGTGTTTGATGGGGACAGTGTAAAGGGAGCTTTACTCTGTATCTAACCCCGTGCTGTACATGTCCTGGGAGTGTTTGATGGGGACAGTGTAGAGGGAGCTTTACTCTGTATCTAACCTCGTGCTGTACCTGTCCTGGGAGTGTTTGATGTGGACAGTGTAGAGGGAACTTTACACTGTATCTAACCCCGTGCTGTACCTGTCCTGGGAGTGTTTGATGGAGACAGTGTAGAGGGAGCTTTACTCTGTATCTAACCCCATGCTGTACCTGTCCTGGGAGTGTTTGATGGGGACAGTGCAGAGGGAGCTTTATTCTGTATCTAACCCCGTCCTCGATTTGAATATGTGACATTTTTCTCAAATTGGCAGCACACGTATCGGGATTCATAGCATTCGATGACTCAACATCATACTTTTTCTCTGGTAAGTTCGAACTGGGGCCCACTGTAATTTACACGGGAAATGGGGTGGAGTGTGTTTCTGAGGAGTCACGGGGATCACATGTATTCTTTTATGTAGTCACAGAATTGTTGATGCACGAAGCTTGATTTTAATTACAGGTGCCGAACAACTAGGCCCAAACCAACAACTAGGCCCCGATAAAAAATTGGGCCCCAACTAATAACTAAGCCCCGACCAACCAATAGGCCACAGACAAACAACTGGGCCCTGGCCAACAACTAGGCCGAAACCAAAAACTAGGCCCTGAACAAACAACTGGTCCCCGACCAATAACGAGGCTGCCAAGAAACAACTAGGCCCCAAATAAATAACTAGGCCCCGAACAAACAACTAGGCCCCAAACAAATAACTAGGACCCAAACAACAACTAGGCCCCGAGCAAATAAATAGGCCCCGAACAACAACTAAGCCCCGAACAAACATCTGTGTCCCGACCAACAACTTGACTGCAAACAAACAACTAGGCCCCAACAACAACTAGGCCCCGAGCAACAACTAGGCCCCGAACAACAACAAGGCCCCAATCAACAACTTGGCCCCAATCCGGCAGAGAGCAACAGATCCCTTTTCCCATTCTTGTTGCCAGGGTTACCGCCCAGTTGAACATCATTCCTGTCGGCTTTATCGCGCCCCCCCCCCCCCCCCCCACCTCGACGCCCACCAAGTGCAAGGCGCTGATGGACAGCCATTTTGTGGCACCCTCCCTCTCTCCAATATATCCTGCAGTCCGTAAAGGAATCCAGCCAAATGGTGAAGTTAAATCACGTGCACAACATCTTCCTGTGATAATTTCCCCTCCGCACCAGAGTTTCACTCCGACGTAGGCCCCAAATAAATAACTAGGCCCCGAACAAATGACTAGGCCCCAAACAAATAACTAGGCCCCAAACAACAACTACCCGAAGGCTCTGAGACACGCCTGGCTGTTTGACTAGTGTGGGAAGAGAAGGGGGTGCCGATTCCAGATTTAATTCACCACATGACCTGATTGCCCCACTCTGCAGCCATTATACAACCCACCGCTGCAGCTCTCCTTGAGGTGACTCACTACCAAATTGGAACATGCTGGGCTGTCCGCCAAGCGGCCTTTTTGTTTAACCCCAATTTCCTATAGTTTTTCTAATCTGGGAAAGAGAAATGCTCACCGCAGGTTTTTTTCTCTCCGAGGTGCAGTGCCTGGAGAGTGAACTTCAATTGCTGGAGACCCACGGGGGCCACTCCAGGACAGTTGATCACCTCGAACCGGCGGCAGCCATCTTGTAGGCCTAAGGCTTTCGGTTACTTCGAGTGTTTGGTGCATGGGCTCCACCCAGCCCCATTCCTGTACTTCGGCCTGTTTGAGAGGAGGATGCGGCTGGAGCTGGTGGCTCTCCCAGCTAAGCTCTGGCCTTAGAACGTCCAGATGCCCTCCACTCTCCTTGCTGAGTGCGTTCACTAATTGCCAATTAGAACACAAGATGTCCAATTTATGCTCAGCAGCAGCCCAAAAATAATATTGTCTTTGGACCATCCGTTCTTTTTAGTTTTGGTTTATTGCAGGAGGAATAAATATCAGTCCAACAACACTGTGACAATTCATCCCGGACCCCCACCCCCACCGTCCCCCCAACCCCACCGTCCCGTCCCCCCCCCCCACCATCCCCCCTTCTGGGATCTTTATACCCACTTGGGAGGGCAGAAGGGTAATTTTGCGTCATTCTGACAAACAGCCCCTCCCACAGTGCAGCCCTCCCTCAGCACTGACCCTCCGACAGCGCGTACCTCCCTCAGCACTGACCCTCCGACAGCGCGTACCTCCCTCAGCACTGACCCTCCGACAGCGCGTACCTCCCTCAGCACTGACCCTCCGACAGCGCGTACCTCCCTCAGCACTGACCCTCCGACAGCGCGTACCTCCCTCAGCACTGACCCTCCGACAGCGCGTACCTCCCTCAGCACTGACCCTCTAACAATGCGGCGCTGGCTCAGCACTGACCCTCCGACAGTGCGGCGCTCCCTCAGTACTGACCCTCCGACAGTGCGGCACTCCCACAGTACTGACCGTCCGACAGTGCGGTACTCCCTTAGCACTGACCCTCTGACAGTGCAGCGCTCCCTCTGCACTGACCCTCCTACAGTGCGGTGCTCCCTTAGCACTGACCCTCTGACAGTGCAGCGCTCCCTCTGCACTGACCCTCCGACAGTGCGGCGCTGCCTCAGCACTGACCCTCCGACAGTGCGGCATTCCCTCAGCACTGACCCTCCGACAGTGCGGCTCTCCCTCAGCACTGACCCTCCAACAGTGCGGTGCTCCCTCGGCACTGACCCTCCGACAGTGCGGCGCTCCCTCAGCACTGACAATCCAACAGTGCGGCGCTCCCTCAGCACTGACCCTCCGATAGTACGGCACTCCCTCAGCACTGACCATCCAACAGTGCGGTGCTCCCTCAGCACTGACCCTCCAACAGTGCAGCGCTCCCTCAGCACTGACCCTCCGACAGTGAGGCGCTCCCTCAGCACTGACCCTCCGACAGTGCGGTGATGCCTCAGCACTGACCCTCCGACAGTGCGGGGCTTCCTCAGCACTGACCCTCCGATAGTTCGGCGCTCCCTCAGTACTGACCCTCCAACAGTGCGGGGCTCCCTCAGCACTGAACCTCCGACAGTTCAGCGCTCCCTCAGCACTGACCCTCCGACAGTGCAGTGCTCCCTCAGCACTGAACCTCCGACAGTGCGGTGTTCCCTCAGCACTGACCCTCCCACAGTGCAGCGCTCCCTCAGCACTGACCCTCCGACAGTGCGGCGCTCCCTCAGCACTGACCCTCCGACAGTGCGGCGCTCCCTCAGCACTGACCCTCCGACAGTGTGGCGCTCCCTCATCACTGACCCTCCGACAGTGCTGTGTTCTCTCAGCACTGACCCTCCGACAGTGCGGCGCTCCCTCAGCACTGACCCTCCGACAGTGTGGCGCTCCCTCATCACTGACCCTCCGACAGTGCAGTGTTCCCTTAGCACTGACCCTCCGACAGTGCGGTGCTCCCTCAACACTGAACTTCCGACAGTGCAGTGTTCCCTCAGCACTGACCCTCCGACAGTGTGGCGCTCCCTCAGCACTGACCCTCCGACAGTGCGGCGATCCCTCAGCACTGACCCTCCGATAGTACGGCACTCCCTCAGCACTGACCATCCAACAGTGCGGTGCTCCCTCAGCACTGACCCTCCAACAGTGCAGCGCTCCTTCAGCACTGACCCTCTGACAGTGCGGTGCTGCCTCAGCACTGACCCTCCGATCGTGCGGCGCTCCCTCAGCACTGACCCTCCCACAGTGCAGCGCTCCCTCAGCACTGACCCTCCGACAGTGCGGCGCTCCCTCAGCACTGACCCTCCGACAGTGCGGCGCTCCCTCATCACTGACCCTCCGACAGTGCGGCACTCCCTCAGCACTGACCCTCCCACAGTGCAGCGCTCCCTCAGCACTGACCCTCCGACAGTGCGGCGCTCCCTCAGCACTGACCCTCCGACAGTGCGGCGCTCCCTCAGCACTGACCCTCCGACAGTGCGGCACTCCCTCAGCACTGACCCTCCGACAGTGTGGCGCTCCCTCATCACTGACCCTCCGACAGTGCTGTGTTCTCTCAGCACTGACCCTCCGACAGTGCGGCGCTCCCTCAGCACTGACCCTCCGACAGTGTGGCGCTCCCTCATCACTGACCCTCCGACAGTGCAGTGTTCCCTTAGCACTGACCTTCCAACAGTGCGGTGCTCCCTCAACACTGACCTTCCGACAGTGCAGTGTTCCCTCAGCACTGACCCTCCGACAGTGTGGCGCTCCCTCAGAACTGACCCTCCGACAGTGCGGCGATCCCTCAGCACTGACCCTCCGATAGTACGGCACTCCCTCAGCACTGACCATCCAACAGTGCGGTACTCCCTCAGCACTGACCCTCCAACAGTGCAGCGCTCCTTCAGCACTGACCCTCTGACAGTGCGGTGCTGCCTCAGCACTGACCCTCCCACAGTGCGGTGCTCCCTCAGTACTGACCCTCCGACAGTGCGGCGCTCCCTCAGCACTGACCCTCCGATAGTTCGGCGCTCCCTCAGCACTGACCCTCCGACAGTGCGGCGCTCCCTCAGTACTGACCCTCCGAC
Source organism: Scyliorhinus torazame (assembly GCF_047496885.1). Taxonomy (NCBI): domain Eukaryota; kingdom Metazoa; phylum Chordata; class Chondrichthyes; order Carcharhiniformes; family Scyliorhinidae; genus Scyliorhinus; species Scyliorhinus torazame. The sequence goes on from NC_092728.1 coordinate 16,790,508, forward strand.
AGTGCGGCGCTCCCTCAGCACTGACCCTCCGATAGTTCGGCGCTCCCTCAGTACTGACCCTCCAACAGTGTGGTGCTCCCTCAACACTGACCTTCCGACAGTGCGGTGTTCCCTCAGCACTGACCCTCCGACAGTGCGGCGCTCCCTCAGCACTGACCCTCCGACAGTGCGGCGCTCCCTCAGCACTGACCCTCCGATAGTACTGCGCTCCCTCAGTACTGACCCTCCGACAGTGCGGTGCTCCCTCAGCACTGACCCTCCGACAGTGCGGTGTTCCCTCAGCACTGACCCTCCCGCAGTGCGGTGTTCCCTCAGCACTGACCCTCCGACAGTTCGGCACTCCCTCAGCACTAACCCGCCAACAGTGCAGTGTTCCCTCAGCACTGACCCTCCGACTGTGCGGCGCTCCCTCATCACTGACCCTCCCACAGTGCGGCGCTCCCTCAGCACTGACCCTCCCACAGTGCGGCGCTCCCTCAGCACTGACCCTCCCACAGTGCGGCGCTCCCTCAGCACTGACCCTCCGACAGTGCGGCGCTCCCTCAGCACTGACCCTCCGACAGTGCGGCGCTCCCTCAGCACTGACCCTCCGACAGTGCGGCACTCCCTCAGCACTGACCCTCCGACAGTGCGGCGCTCCCTCAGCACTGACCCTCCGACAGTGCGGCGCTCCCTCAGCACTGACCCTCCCACAGTGCGGCGCTCCCTCAGCACTGACCCTCCGACAGTGCGGCGCTCCCTCAGCACTGACTCTCCGACAGTGCGGCGCTCCCTCAGCACTGACTCTCTGACAGTGCGGCGCTCCCTCAGCACTGAACCTCCGACAGTGCGGCGCTGCCTCAACACTGACCCTCCGACAGTGCATTGTTCCCTCAGCACTGACCCTCCGACAGTGCGGCGCTCACTCAGCATTGACCCTCTGACAGTGCGGCGCTCCCTCAGCACTGACCCTCCGACAGTGCGGCGCTCCCTCAGCACTGACCCTCTGACAGTGCGGCGCTCCCTCAGCACTGACCCTTCGACAGTGCGGCGCTCCCTCAGCACTGACCCTCCGACAGTCAGGCGCTCCCTCAGCACTGACCCTCCGACAGTGCAGTGCTCCCTCAGCACTGACCCTCCCACAGTGCAGCGCTCCCTCAGCACTGACCCTCCGACAGTGCGGCGCTCCCTCAGCACTGACCCTCCGACAGTGCGGCGCTCCCTCAGCACTGACCCTCCGACAGTGCTGTGTTCTCTCAGCACTGACCCTCCGACAGTGCGGCGCTCCCTCAGCACTGACCCTCCGACAGTGTGGAGCTCCCTCATCACTGACCCTCCGACAGTGCAGTGTTCCCTTAGCACTGACCCTCCGACAGTGCGGTGCTCCCTCAACACTGACCTTCCGACAGTGCAGTGTTCCCTCAGCACTGACCCTCCGACAGTGTGGCGCTCCCTCAGCACTGACCCTCCGACAGTGCGGCGATCCCTCAGCACTGACCCTCCGATAGTACGGCACTCCCTCAGCACTGACCATCCAACAGTGCGGTGCTCCCTCAGCACTGACCCTCCAACAGTGCAGCGCTCCTTCAGCACTGACTCTCTGACAGTGCGGTGCTGCCTCAGCACTGACCCTCCCACAGTGCGGTGCTCCCTCAGTACTGACCCTCCGACAGTGCGGCGCTCCCTCAGCACTGACCCTCCGATAGTTCGGCGCTCCCTCAGCACTGACCCTCCGACAGTGCGGCGCTCCCTCAGTACTGACCCTCCGACAGTGCGGCGCTCCCTCAGCACTGACCCTCCGATAGTTCGGCGCTCCCTCAGTACTGACCCTCCAACAGTGTGGTGCTCCCTCAACACTGACCTTCCGACAGTGCGGTGTTCCCTCAGCACTGACCCTCCGACAGTGCGGCGCTCCCTCAGCACTGACCCTCCGACAGTGCGGCGCTCCCTCAGCACTGACCCTCCGATAGTACTGCGCTCCCTCAGTACTGACCCTCCGACAGTGCGGTGCTCCCTCAGCACTGACCCTCCGACAGTGCGGTGTTCCCTCAGCACTGACCCTCCCGCAGTGCGGTGTTCCCTCAGCACTGACCCTCCGACAGTTCGGCACTCCCTCAGCACTAACCCGCCAACAGTGCAGTGTTCCCTCAGCACTGACCCTCCGACTGTGCGGCGCTCCCTCATCACTGACCCTCCCACAGTGCGGCGCTCCCTCAGCACTGACCCTCCCACAGTGCGGCGCTCCCTCAGCACTGACCCTCCCACAGTGCGGCGCTCCCTCAGCACTGACCCTCCGACAGTGCGGCGCTCCCTCAGCACTGACCCTCCGACAGTGCGGCGCTCCCTCAGCACTGACCCTCCGACAGTGCGGCACTCCCTCAGCACTGACCCTCCGACAGTGCGGCGCTCCCTCAGCACTGACCCTCCGACAGTGCGGCGCTCCCTCAGCACTGACCCTCCCACAGTGCGGCGCTCCCTCAGCACTGACCCTCCGACAGTGCGGCGCTCCCTCAGCACTGACTCTCCGACAGTGCGGCGCTCCCTCAGCACTGACTCTCTGACAGTGCGGCGCTCCCTCAGCACTGAACCTCCGACAGTGCGGCGCTGCCTCAACACTGACCCTCCGACAGTGCAGTGTTCCCTCAGCACTGACCCTCCGACAGTGCGGCGCTCCCTCAGCATTGAGCCTCTGACAGTGCGGCGCTCCCTCAGCACTGACCCTCCGACAGTGCGGCGCTCCCTCAGCACTGACCCTCTGACAGTGCGGCGCTCCCACAGCACTGACCCTTCGACAGTGCGGCGCTCCCTCAGCACTGACCCTCCGACAGTGCGGCGCTCCCTCAACACTGACCTTCCGACAGTGCAGTGTTCCCTCAGCACTGACCCTCCGACAGTGTGGCGCTCCCTCAGCACTGACCCTCCGACAGTGTGGCGATCCCTCAGCACTGACCCTCCGATAGTACGGCACTCCCTCAGCACTGACCATCCAACAGTGCGGTGCTCCCTCAGCACTGACCCTCCAACAGTGCAGCGCTCCTTCAGCACTGACCCTCTGACAGTGCGGTGCTGCCTCAGCACTGACCCTCCGATCGTGCGACGCTCCCTCAGCACTGACCCTCCCACAGTGCGGCGCTCCCTCAGCACTGACCCTCCGACAGTGAGGCGCTCCCTCAGCACTGACCCTCCGACAGTGCGGCGCTCCCTCAGCACTGACCCTCCGACAGTGCGGCGCTCCCTCAGCACTGACCCTCCGACAGTGTGGCGCTCCCTCATCACTGACCCTCCGACAGTGCTGTGTTCTCTCAGCACTGACCCTCCGACAGTGCGGCGCTCCCTCAGCACTGACCCTCCGACAGTGTGGCGCTCCCTCATCACTGACCCTCCGACAGTGCAGTGTTCCCTTAGCACTGACCTTCCGACAGTGCGGTGCTCCCTCAACACTGACCTTCCGACAGTGCAGTGTTCCCTCAGCACTGACCCTCCGACAGTGTGGCGTTCCCTCAGAACTGACCCTCCGACAGTGCGGCGATCCCTCAGCACTGACCCTCCGATAGTACGGCACTCCCTCAGCACTGACCATCCAACAGTGCGGTGCTCCCTCAGCACTGACCCTCCAACAGTGCAGCGCTCCTTCAGCACTGACCCTCTGACAGTGCGGTGCTGCCTCAGCACTGACCCTCCCACAGTGCGGTGCTCCCTCAGTACTGACCCTCCGACAGTGCGGCGCTCCCTCAGCACTGACCCTCCGATAGTTCGGCGCTCCCTCAGCACTGACCCTCCGACAGTGCGGCGCTCCCTCAGTACTGACCCTCCGACAGTGCGGCGCTCCCTCAGCACTGACCCTCCGATAGTTCGGCGCTCCCTCAGTACTGACCTTCCAACAGTGTGGTGCTCCCTCAACACTGACCTTCCGACAGTGCGGTGTTCCCTCAGCACTGACCCTCCGACAGTGCGGCGCTCCCTCAGCACTGACCCTCCGACAGTGCGGCGCTCCCTCAGCACTGACCCTCCGATAGTACTGCGCTCCCTCAGTACTGACCCTCCGACAGTGCGGTGCTCCCTCAGCACTGACCCTCCGACAGTGCGGTGTTCCCTCAGCACTGACCCTCCCGCAGTGCGGTGTTCCCTCAGCACTGACCCTCCGACAGTTCGGCACTCCCTCAGCACTAACCCGCCAACAGTGCAGTGTTCCCTCAGCACTGACCCTCCGACTGTGCGGCGCTCCCTCATCACTGACCCTCCCACAGTGCAGCGCTCCCTCAGCACTGACCCTCCGACAGTGCGGCGCTCCCTCAGCACTGACCCTCCGACAGTGCGGCGCTCCCTCAGCACTGACCCTCCGACAGTGTGGCGCTCCCTGATCACTGACCCTCCGACAGTGCGGCGCTCCCTCAGCACTGACCCTCCGACAGTGTGGCGCTCCCTCATCACTGACCCTCCGACAGTGCAGTGTTCCCTTAGCACTGACCTTCCGACAGTGCGGTGCTCCCTCAACACTGACCTTCCGACAGTGCAGTGTTCCCTCAGCACTGACCCTCCGACAGTGTGGCGCTCCCTCAGAACTGACCCTCCGACAGTGCGGCGATCCCTCAGCACTGACCCTCCGATAGTACGGCACTCGCTCAGCACTGACCATCCAACAGTGCGGTGCTCCCTCAGCACTGACCCTCCAACAGTGCAGCGCTCCTTCAGCACTGACCCTCTGACAGTGCGGTGCTGCCTCAGCACTGACTCTCAAACAGTGCGGTGCTCCCTCAGTACTGACCCTCCGACAGTGCGGCGCTCCCTCAGCACTGACCCTCCGATAGTTCGGCGCTCCCTCAGCACTGACCCTCCGACAGTGCGGCGCTCCCTCAGTACTGACCCTCCGACAGTGCGGCGCTCCCTCAGCACTGACCCTCCGATAGTTCGGCGCTCCCTCAGTACTGACCTTCCAACAGTGTGGTGCTCCCTCAACACTGACCTTCCGACAGTGCGGTGTTCCCTCAGCACTGAACCTCCGACAGTGCGGCGCTCCCTCAGCACTGACCCTCCGACAGTGCGGCGCTCCCTCAGCACTGACCCTCCGATAGTACTGCGCTCCCTCAGTACTGACCCTCCGACAGTGCGGTGCTCCCTCAGCACTGACCCTCCGACAGTGCGGTGTTCCCTCAGCACTGACCCTCCCGCAGTGCGGTGTTCCCTCAGCACTGACCCTCCGACAGTTCGGCACTCCCTCAGCACTAACCCGCCAACAGTGCAGTGTTCCCTCAGCACTGACCCTCCGACTGTGCGGCGCTCCCTCATCACTGACCCTCCCACAGTGCGGCGCTCCCTCAGCACTGACCCTCCCACAGTGCGGCGCTCCCTCAGCACTGACCCTCCCACAGTGCGGCGCTCCCTCAGCACTGACCCTCCGACAGTGCGGCGCTCCCTCAGCACTGACCCTCCGACAGTGCGGCGCTCCCTCAGCACTGACCCTCCGACAGTGCGGCGCTCCCTCAGCACTGACCCTCCGACAGTGCGGCACTCCCTCAGCACTGACCCTCCGACAGTGCGGCGCTCCCTCAGCACTGACCCTCCGACAGTGCGGCGCTCCCTCAGCACTGACCCTCCCACAGTGCGGCGCTCCCTCAGCACTGACCCTCCGACAGTGCGGCGCTCCCTCAGCACTGACTCTCCGACAGTGCGGCGCTCCCTCAGCACTGACCCTCCGATAGTACTGCGCTCCCTCAGTACTGACCCTCCGACAGTGCGGTGCTCCCTCAGCACTGACCCTCCGACAGTGCGGTGTTCCCTCAGCACTGACCCTCCCACAGTGCGGTGTTCCCTCAGCACTGACCCTCCGACAGTTCGGCACTCCCTCAGCACTAACCCGCCAACAGTGCAGTGTTCCCTCAGCACTGACCCTCCGACTGTGCGGCGCTCCCTCATCACTGACCCTCCCACAGTGCGGCGCTCCCTCAGCACTGACCCTCCCACAGTGCGGCGCTCCCTCAGCACTGACCCTCCCACAGTGCGGCGCTCCCTCAGCACTGACCCTCCGACAGTGCGGCGCTCCCTCAGCACTGACCCTCCGACAGTGCGGCGCTCCCTCAGCACTGACCCTCCGACAGTGCGGCGCTCCCTCAGCACTGACCCTCCGACAGTGCGGCACTCCCTCAGCACTGACCCTCCGACAGTGCGGCGCTCCCTCAGCACTGACCCTCCAACAGTGCGGCGCTCCCTCAGCACTGACCCTCCCACAGTGCGGCGCTCCCTCAGCACTGACCCTCCGACAGTGCGGCGCTCCCTCAGCACTGACTCTCTGACAGTGCGGCGCTCCCTCAGCACTGACTCTCTGACAGTGCGGCGCTCCCTCAGCACTGAACCTCCGACAGTGCGGCGCTGCCTCAACACTGACCCTCCGACAGTGCAGTGTTCCCTCAGCACTGACCCTCCGACAGTGCGGCGCTCCCTCAGCATTGACCCTCTGACAGTGCGGCGCTCCCTCAGCACTGACCCTCCGACAGTGCGGCGCTCCCTCAGCACTGACCCTCTGACAGTGCGGCGCTCCCTCAGCACTGACCCTCCGACAGCGCGGCGCTCCCTCAGCACTGACCCTCCGACAGTCAGGCGCTCCCTCAGCACTGACCCTCCGACAGTGCGGTGCTCCCTCAGCACTGACCCTCCGACAGTGCGGCGCTCCCTCAGCACTGTCCCTCTGACACTGCGGCGCTCCCTCAGCACTGACCCTCCGACAGTGCGGCACTCCCTCAGCGCTCACCCTCTGACAGTGCGGCACTCCCTCAGCATTGACCCTCTGACAGTGCGGCGCTCCCTCAGCACTGACCCTCCGACAGTGCGGCGCTCCCTCAGCACTGACCCTCTGACAGTGCGGCGCTCCCTCAGCACTGACCCTCCGACAGCGCGGCGCTCCCTCAGCACTGACCCTTCGACAGTGCGGCGCTCCCTCAGCACTGACCCTCCGACAGTCAGGCGCTCCCTCAGCACTGACCCTCCGACAGTGCGGTGCTCCCTCAGCACTGACCCTCCGACAGTGCGGCACTCCCTCAGCACTGACCCTCCCACAGTGCGGCGCTCCCTCAGCACTGACCCTCCCACAGTGCGGCACTCCCTCAGCACTGACCCTCCCACAGTGCGGCACTCCCTCAGCACTGACCCTCCCACAGTGCGGCACTCCCTCAACACTGACCCTCCGACAGTGCGGCGCTCCCTCAGCACTGACCCTCCCACAGTGCGGCGCTCCCTCAGCACTGACCCTCCCACAGTGCGGCACTCCCTCAGCACTGACCCTCCCACAGTGCGGCGCTCCCTCAGCACTGACCTTCCGACAGTGCGGCACTCCCTCAGCACTGACCCTCCCACAGTGCGGCACTCCCTCAGCACTGACCCTCCCACAGTGCAGCGCTCCCTCAGCACTGACCCTCCGACAGTGCGGCACTCCCTCAGCACTGACCCTCCCACAGTGCGGCACTCCCTCAGCACTGACCCGCCGACAGTGCGGCACTCCCTCAGCACTGACCCTCCGACAGTGCAGCGCTCCCTCAGCACTGACCCTCCGACAGTGCGGCACTCCCTCAGCACTGACCCTCCGACAGTGCGGCGCTCCCTCAGCACTGACCCTCCGACAGTGCGGCGCTCCCTCAGCACTGACCCTCCGACAGTGCGGCGCTCCCTCAGCATGCTCCGCTATTTTAGGATGAATGTGGCCTTCACAATTATTGTTCCAAACATGTCTCACTGTCTCTCTCTGTCTCTCCCTCTGTCTCTCTCTCTATTTGTCTCTTTCTGACTTTCTGTCTCTTTTTATTTACCTCTCTCCCGCTTTATCTCTCTCTCTCTGTCTCTCACTTTCTGTTTCTCTTTCTGGCTCTCTCTCTCTCTCTCTCTATCTTTTTCTCTCCCTGTGTGTCTCTCTCTCTATTTCTCTCTCTATCTTTCTCTCTGTCTCCCTCTTTCTCTGTCTGCATGTCTCTCACTTTCTGTCTCTCTCTTTGTCTCTCCTCTGTATCTGTGTGTCCCTCTCTCTGTGTGTCTCTCACTCTCTTTCTCTTTCTGTCTCTCACTCTCCATCTCTCCCTGTCTCTCTCTGTCTTTCCCTGTCTCTCTCTCTCTCCGTCTCTCTGTCTCATTGTCTCTCTCTCTCTCTGTCTGTCTCTGCCTCTTTCTCTCCCTCTCTTTCTCTATTTCCATTTCTGTTTCTCTATCAGTGGATGGTGATCCTCACTTTGTCATCAGGATCCCGCACTCGAACGAGACCATTTGTTTCACAGTGGACGGACAGGCGGACGACACCTTGCGTTTGGTCGAGGACTCGGTCTCAGGTACGGTGGCAGTGGGGGGGAGCTCACCTATCCACTGGCATGAAGGGATATGGGGGTGTATGGAGTTAAATCACAGGTCAGAAATGATCTCAGTGTATGGCAGAACAGGCTCAAGGGGCGGAATGGGCCTTCTCCTGTCCCTGTGTAACAGGCTCGAGAGGGGCTGAATGGGCCTCCTCCTGTTCCTGTGTAACAGCCTCGAGAGGGGCTGAATGGGCCTTCGCCTGTCCCTGTGTAACAGGCTCGAGAGGGGCTGAATGGGGCCTCCTCCTGTTCCTGGGTAACAGCCTCGAGAGGGGCTGAATGGGGCCTCCTCCTGTCCCTGTGTAACAGGCTCGAGAGGGGCTGAATGGGGCCTTCGCCTGTCCCTGTGTAACAGCCTCGAGAGGGGCTGAATGGGGCCTCCTCCTGTTCCTGTGTAACAGGCTCGAGAGGGGCTGAATGGGCCTCCTCCTGTTCCTGTGTAACAGGGTCGAGAAGGACTGAATGGGCCTTCGCCTGTCCCTGTGTAACAGGCTCGAGAGGGGCTGAATGGGGCCTTCGCCTGTCCCTGTGTAACAGGCTCAAGAGGGGCTGAATGGGCCTCCTCCTGTTCCTGTGTAACAGCCTCGAGAGGGGCTGAATGGGGCCTCCTCCTGTTCCTGTGTAACAGCCTCGAGAGGGGCTGAATGGGGCCTCCTCCTGTTCCTGTGTAAGAGGCTCGAGAGGGGCTGAATGGGGCCTCCTCCTGTTCCTGTGTAACAGGCTCGAGAGGGGCTGAATGGGCCTCCCCCTGTTCCTGTGTAACAGCCTCGAGAGGGGCTGAATGGGGCCTCCTCCTGTTCCTGTGTAACAGGCTCGAGAGGGGCTGAATGGGGCCTCCTCCTGTTCCTGTGTAACAGGCTCGAGAGGGGCTGAATGGGCCATCTCCTGTCCCTGTGTAACAGGCTCGAGAGGGGCTGAATGGGCCCCCTCCTGTTCCTGTGTAACAGGCCCGAGAGGGGCTGAATGGGCCTCCTCCTGTTCCTGTGTAACAGGCTCGAGAGGGGCTGAATGGGCCTCCTCCTGTTCCTGTGTAACAGGCTCGAGAGGGGCTGAATGGGCCTTCTCCTGTCCCTGTGTAACAGGCTCGAGAGGGGCTGAATGGGCCTCCTCCTGTCCCTGTGTAATAGCCTCGAGAGGGGCTGAATGGGGCCTCCTCCTGTCCCTGTGTAACAGGCTCGAAAGGGGCTGAATGGGCCTTCGCCTGTCCCTGTGTAACAGCCTCGAGAGGGGCTGAATGGGCCTCCTCCTGTCCCTGTGTAACAGTCTCGAGAGGGGCTGAATGGGCCTTCGCCTGTCCCTGTGTAACAGCCTCGAGAGGGGCTGAATGGGCCTTCGCCTGTCCCTGTGTAACAGCCTCGAGAGGGGCTGAATGGGCCTTCGCCTGTCCCTGTGTAACAGCCTCGAGAAGGGCTGATATGGGTGACACGATAGCACAGCTCCAGGGTCCCGGGTTCGATTCCCGGCTTGGGTCACTGTCTGTGTGGAGTCTGCACGTTCTCCCCGTGTCTGGGTGGGCTTCCTCCGGGTGTTCCGGTTTCCTCCCACAAGTCCCGAAAGACGTGCTGTCAGGTGAATTGGACATTCTGAATTCTCCCTCTGTGACCCGAACAGGCGCCGGAATGTGGCGACGAGGGGATTTTCACAGTAACGTCATTGCAGTGTTTTTTTTAAATTCGTTCATTGCCCATCTCTAATTGCCCTTGAGGGTAAACTACATTGCTGAGGGTCTGGAATCACATGTGGGCCAGACCTGGTAAGGCAGGCAGAGTTCCTTCCCTAAAGGACATTACGACAATCGCCAGTGGGTTCATGGTCACCATTAAACTTTTAATTCCAGATTCTTACTGAATACAAATTTCGCCATCGGCAGTGCTGGGATTTGAACCTGGGTCGCCAGCATTACTGTGGGTCTCTGAATTACCAGTCCAGAGCCAATACCACTACACCACCACCTCACCTTGTGTAAGCCGACTTGTGACACTGATAAAGATTATTATTATTAATAATACTCGGTACCCTCGTTTTTCTGTCACTTGCTTGGCCTAACATTTATTGTCCATCCCTTTTTTTTTTAATTTAGAGTACCCAATTCATTTTTTCCAATTAAGGGGCAATTTAGCCCGGCCTATCCACCTACCCTGCACATCTTTGGGTTGTGGGGGTGTGGTGAATGTATTACTGCTACCATTCACGTATTACATTACATTGTATTGTATTATGTTGGTGCCCTTGTGGGCTCCGCCCCCTCGGGGGTGGTATATAGATCTACAGCCTGTAGGCGGCTCTCAGTACAGAGCAGTCGCAGGCAGGCACAGTCCTAGCTGATTAAAACCACTGCTCACTTCTACTCTCCGTCTCGTGTGAATTGATGGTCGCATCAGGGGGGCCCAGACACGGGGGGAATGTGCAAACTCCACACGGTCGGTGACCCAGAGCCGGGATTCGAACCCGGGACCTCGGCGCCGTGAGGCAGCAGGGCGAACCCACTGCGCCACCCGTGCTGCCCCAATTGTCCATCCCTGATTGCTGAGCCGCCATCTTGAACCCGCTGCCGTCCCCGTGTGGTGTAGGTACACCCACAGTGCTGTTAGGGAGGGAGTTCCGGGATTCTGACCCGGCGACAGTGAAGGAACGGCCGATGTATTTCCAAGTCGGGATGGTGCGTGTGTGTGGGGGTGTGGGGGTGGGGGTGCTCGGAGGGGGGACGTGCAGACGGTGGGTGCTCCCCGTGGCGTCTGCTGCCCTCGTCCTTCTAGGGGGTAGAGGTGGTGGGTTTGGGCGACGCTTGTCGAAGGAGCCTTGGCGAGTGGCCGCCGTGCATCTTGTAGACGGTGCACACAGCTGCCGCTGTGCGTCGGGGGGTGGAGGGAGTGGGTGTTGAAGGTGGGGGTTAGCGTGTCGATCGAGCGGGGGGGAGAGGGGCTGCTTTGTCCTGGATGGTGTCGAGCTTGTCGATTGTTGTCGGAGCCGCGCTCATCCAGGCGAGTGGGAGAGTCCATCACACTCCTGACTTGTGTCCTTGTAGATGGTGGACAGGCTTTGGGGGGAGTCAGGAGGTGAGTTACTCTCCGCAGGATTCCCAGCCTCTGACCTGCTCCGGTAGCCACAGTATTTATACGGTTCAGTTTCTGATCAATGGTAACCGCTCCCCGATTCAGGATGTTGAATTGAATAAATAAACCTGCAATCGAAAAATCGTCACAGAAATGATGGCGCTAATTGCCCTCGAACTTAGCATCTCGCTCGGGCCTAATCCAGAGCTGTGGGGGCAGTTAAGAGCCAATGACATTACTGAGGGGGTGGGGAGGGCATTGGAGCCACTTGTAGGCCCGAACGGATTAAGGATGGTATTAGCCACGCTAAATAGCAGCACAGAGGTTAGTTCTGCTGCCTGATGGCGTCAGGGAACAGCGATCAATTCTGGCATGGGGTGACTGTCTGTGTGGAGTTTTCGCCTTCTCCCCGTATCTGCGTGGGTTCCCTCCGGGTGCTCCGGTTTCCTCCACAGATGTGCAGGTTCGGCGGATTGGCCGTGATCAATTGCCCCTTAGTGTCCCAAGCTTGGGTGGGGATAGAACGGGGGGGGGGGGGGGAGCGGCCCTAGGTTAGGGCGCTCCTTCAGAGAATCGGTGCAGACTCGATGGGCCGAATGGCCTCGTTCTGGACTGCAGGGATTCTAATTGGATGTTCCCTTCCTGAGGGTGGGCGTTAGTGACCCAGGTGAGTTCCAACGACAATCGAGGCTACTTCGCCGTCACCGAGATGGGGGGGGGGGGGGGGGGGTCCGATTCTTGATTCATGAGTCGATTGAATTGCTGCGGTGGGATTCGAACCCGTACCCCCCCCCTCCCCCCCTCTCGCCCCATCCGCAACGGGGTTCATCACGGGCCTCTGGATTACTCACCCTGTGACGGGTCCATAACGCCACCATCCCCATCGCCGCTGGTACCCAGACACAGAGGCTGAAGACAAGAGAGCGAGAGGACGAGGGGGGGAGACGAGGAGAACTTGTATTGTTGATGCAGGAGTTGCTGCCGTCCGGATGGTGTTGTCTGAGAGAGGCGGTGGGAGCTGATTCACCCTCGGAGAGGGGGAATCGGAGGTAGACCAGAAGGGGGAGAATGTGCAGTGATTATGTTGAGGTAAAAAGCGAGGCAGGGGCTGGGGCGTGGGGAGAGTGAGAAAGTGGCCGGGACCAACACAGGCCCTAACCGTCTGTCCCTCTTGACGTCCTTCCCCAGGGGTCACGGTCGACGGCCACTTGGAGGGGGCGCCGGTCAACCCCCAGCATGAGGGCCGCCCTCGGAACTTTTTCGACCGGATCACCGTGCGGGTGGCGGGTCCGGGATCCGGGGGCTACGCGGTCCACGTCGGCCGGGAGGGCGTCAGCCTGGAAGAAGGGAAGAAGCGACTGGCCATCCCGTGGGAGCCCCACTCAGTCACACGCAGGCCCGGACTGAAGCTCTCCGTGTCCCGGGCGGCGGGCGCCAGCCTGTGGCTGGGTGAGAAAACCGGCTTCCTGATCCTCCTCCACCGTCACGCCCACCCCTCCCCGCTCCAGCGCGACCATCTGGGCTTCTACGTGGTGCAGGGTGACGGGCTCTCTCCGGAGGCGCGAGGGATGCTCGGTGAGTAACTCCACTTTCCTCAGACTCCACTCTGCAACTCACTTCACTTCTGCCGGCACATTAATCGGTGACCAGAATGATAATCGCTGAAACATCGCTGAGCCCCTCGATTAGATTCCAGTCTGTAACTCACTCCCAGGTATCTGTTATTCTATATACAAACCACCCCGAACTCCTCGATTCGATTCCAGTCTGTAACTCACTCCCGGGTATCTGTTATTCTATATATAAACCACCCTGAACCCCTTGATTAGATTCCAGTCTGTAACTCACTCCCGGGTATCTGTTATTCTATATATAAACCACCCCGAAGCCCTCGATTAGATTCCAGCGTGTAACTCACTCCCGGGTATCTGTTATTCTATATATAAACCACCTCGAACCCTCGATTAGATTCCAGCGTGTAACTCACTCCCAGGTATCTGTTATTCTATATATAAACCACCCCGAACCCCTCGATTAGATTCCAGTCTGTAACTCACTCCCGGGTATCTGTTATTCTATATATAAACCACCCCGAACCCCTCGATTAGATTCCAGTCTGTAACTCACTCCCGGGTATCTGTTATTCTATATATAAACCACCCCGAACCCCTCGATTAGATTCCAGTCTGTAACTCACTCCCGGGTATCTGTTATTCTATATATAACCCACCCCGTAACCCTCGATTAGATTCCAGTCTGTAACTCACTCCCGGGTACCTGTTATTCTATATATAAACCACCCCGAAGCCCTCGATTAGATTCCAGCGTGTAACTCACTCCCGGGTACCTGTTATTCGATATATAAACCACCCCGAACCCCTCGATTAGATTCCAGTCTGTAACTCACTCCCGGGTATCTGTTATTCTATATATAAACCACCTCGAACCCTCGATTAGATTCCAGCGTGTAACTCACTCCCAGGTATCTGTTATTCTATATATAAACCACCCCGAACCCCTCGATTAGATTCCAGTCTGTAACTCACTCCCGGGTATCTGTTATTCTATATATAAACCACCCCGAACCCCTCGATTAGATTCCAGTCTGTAACTCACTCCCGGGTATCTGTTATTCTATATATAAACCACCCCGAACCCCTCGATTAGATTCCAGTCTGTAACTCACTCCCGGGTATCTGTTATTCTATATATAACCCACCCCGTAACCCTCGATTAGATTCCAGTCTGTAATTCACTCCCGGGTATCTGTTATTCTATATATAAACCACCCTGAACCCCTCGATTAGATTCCAGCGTGTAACTCACTCCCAGGTATCTGTTATTCTATATATAAACCACCCTGAACCCCTCGATTAGATTCCAGTCTGTAACTCACTCCCAGGTATCTGTTATTCTATATATAAACCACCCCGAAGTCCTCGATTAGATTCCAGTCTGTAACTCACTCCCGGGTGTCTGTTATTCTATATATAAACCACCCCGAACCCCCTCAATTAGATTCCAGTCTGTAACTCACTCCCGGGTATCTGTTATTCTATATATAAACCACCCCGAACCCCTCGATTAGATTCCAGTCTGTAACTCACTCCCAGGTATCTGTTATTCTATATATAAACCACCCCGAACCCCTCGATTAGATTCCAGTCTGTAACTCACTCCCAGGTATCTGTTATTCTATATATAAACCATCCCAAACCCCTCGATTAGATTCCAGTCTGTAACTCACTCCCAGGTATCTGTTATTCTATATATAAACCATCCCAAACCCCTCGATTAGATTCCAGTCTGTAACTCACTCCCGGGTATCTGTTATTCTATATATAAACCACCCCGAACCCTCGATTAGATTCCAGTCTGTAACTCACTCCCGGGTATCTGTTATTTTATATATAAACCACCCCGAACCCCTCGCTGAGAATCCAGTCTGTAACTCACTCCCAGGTATCTGTTATTCTATATATAAACCACCCCGAACCCCTCGATTAGATTCCAGTCTGTAACTCACTCCCGGGTATCTGTTATTCTATATATAAACCATCCTGAACCGCTCGATTAGATTCCAGTCTGTAACTCACTCCCGGGTATCTGTTATTCTATATATAAACCACCCCGAACCCCTCGATTAGATTCCAGTCTGTAACTCACTCCCGGGTATCTGTTATTCTATATATAAACCACCCCGAACCCCTCGGTTAGATTCCAGTCTGTAACTCACTCCCGGGTACCTGTTATTCGATATATAAACCACCCAAACCCCTCGATTAGATTCCAGTCTGTAACTCACTCCCGGGTATCTGTTATTCTATATATAAACCACCTCGAACCCTCGATTAGATTCCAGCGTGTAACTCACTCCCAGGTATCTGTTATTCTATATATAAACCACCCCGAACCCCTCGATTAGATTCCAGTCTGTAACTCACTCCCAGGTATCTGTTATTCTATATATAAACCACCCTGAACCTCTCGATTAGATTCCAGTCTGTAATTCACTCCCGGGTATCTGTTATTCTATATATAAACCATCCTGAACCCCTCGATTAGATTCCAGCGTGTAACTCACTCCCAGGTATCTGTTATTCTATATATAAACCACCCTGAACCCCTCGATTAGATTCCAGTCTGTAACTCACTCCCAGGTATCTGTTATTCTATATATAAACCACCCCGAAGCCCTCGATTAGATTCCAGTCTGTAACTCACTCACGGGTGTCTGTTATTCTATATATAAACCACCCCGAACCCCCTCGATTAGATTCCAGTCTGTAACTCACTCCCGGGTATCTGTTATTCTATATATAAACCACCCCGAACCCCTCGATTAGATTCCAGTCTGTAACTCACTCCCGGGTATCTGTTATTCTATATATAAACCACCCCGAACCCCTCGATTAGATTCCAGTCTGTAACTCACTCCCAGGTATCTGTTATTCTATATATAAACCACCCCGAACCCCTCGATTAGATTCCAGTCTGTAACTCACTCCCAGGTATCTGTTATTCTATATATAAACCATCCCAAACCCCTCGATTAGATTCCAGTCTGTAACTCACTCCCAGGTATCTGTTATTCTATATATAAACCATCCCAAACCCCTCGATTAGATTCCAGTCTGTAACTCACTCCCGGGTATCTGTTATTCTATATATAAACCACCCCGAACCCTCGATTAGATTCCAGTCTGTAACTCACTCCCGGGTATCTGTTATTTTATATATAAACCACCCCGAACCCCTCGCTGAGAATCCAGTCTGTAACTCACTCCCAGGTATCTGTTATTCTATATATAAACCACCCCGAACCCCTCGATTAGATTCCAGTCTGTAACTCACTCCCGGGTATCTGTTATTCTATATATAAACCATCCTGAACCGCTCGATTAGATTCCAGTCTGTAACTCACTCCCGGGTATCTGTTATTCTATATATAAACCACCCCGAACCCCTCGATTAGATTCCAGTCTGTAACTCACTCCCAGGTATCTGTTATTCTATATATAAACCACCCCGAACCCCTCGATTAGATTCCAGTCTGTAACTCACTCCCGGGTATCTGTTATTCTATATATAAACCACGCCGAGCCCCTCGATTAGATTCCAGTCTGTAACTCACTCCCGGGTATCTGTTATTCTATATATAAACCACCCCGAACCCCTCGATTAGATTCCAGTCTGTAACTCACTCCCGAGTATCTGTAATTCGATATATAAACCACCCCGAACCCCTCGATTAGATTCCAGTCAGTAACTCACTCCCGAGTATCTGTTATTCTATATATAAACCACCCTGAACCTCTCGATTAGATTCCAGTCTGTAACTCACTCCCGGGTATCTGTTATTCTATATATAAACCACCCCGAACCCCTCGATTAGATTCCAGTCTGTAACTCACTCCCGGGTATCTGTTATTCTATATATAAACCACACCGAACTCCTCGATTAGATTCCAGTCTGTAACTCACTCCCGGGTATCTGTTATTCTATATATAAACCACCCCGATCCCCTCGATTAGATTCCAGTCAGTAACTCACTCCCGGGTATCTGTTATTCTATATATAAACCACCCCGAACCCCTCGATTAGATTCCAGTCAGTAACTCACTCCCGAGTATCGGTTATTCTATATATAAACCACCCCGAACCCCTCGATTAGATTCCAGTCTGTAACTCATTCCCGGGTATCTGTTATTCTATATATAAACCACCCCGAACCCCTCGATTAGATTCCAGTCTGTAAATCACTCCCGGGTATCTGTTATTCTATATATAAACCACCCCGAACCCCTCGATTAGACTCCAGTCTGTAACTCTCTCCCGGGTATCTGTTATTCTATATATAAACCACCCCGAACCCCTCGATTAGATTCCAGTCTGTAACTCACTCCCGGGTAAATGTTATTCTATATATAAACCACCCCGAGCCCCTCGATTAGATTCCAGTCTGTAACTCACTCCCGGGTATCTGTTATTCTATATATAACCCACCCCGAACCCCTCGATTAGATTCTAGTCTGTAACTCACTCCCAGATATCTGTTATTCTATATATAAACCACCCCGAACCCCTCGATTAGATTCCAGTCTGTAACTCACTCCCGGTATCTGTTATTCTATATATAAACCATCCCGAACCCCTCGATTAGATTCCAGTCTGTAACTCACTCCCGGGTATCTGTTATTCTAAATTTAAACCACCTCGAACCCCTCGATTAGATTCCAGTCTGTAACTCACTCCCAGGTATCTGTTATTCTATATATAAACCACCCCGAACCCCTCGATTAGATTCCAGTCTGTAACTCACTCCCGGGTATCTGTTATTCTATATATAAACCACCCCGAACCCCTCGATTAGATTCCAGTCTCTAACTCACTCCCGGGTATCTGTTATTCTATATATAAACCACCCCGAACCCTCGATTAGATTCCAGTCTGTAACTCACTCCCGGGTATCTGTTATTCTATATATAAACCACCCTGAAGCCCTCGATTAGACTCCAGTCTGTAACTCACTCCCGGGTATCTGTTATTCTATATATAAACCACCCCGAACCCCTCGAGTAGATTCCAGTCTGTAACTCACTCCCGGGTATCTATTATTCTATATATAAACCACCCCGAACCCCTCGATTAGATTCCAGTCTGTAAATCACTCCCGGGTATCTGTTATTCTATATATTAACCACCCTGAAACCTTCGATTAGATTCCAGTCTGTAACTCACTCCCGGGTATCTGTTATTCTATATATAAACTACCCTGAACCCCTCGATTAGATTCCAGTCTGTAACTCACTCTCGGGTATCTGTTATTCTATATATAAACTACCCCGAGCCCCTCCATTAGATTCCAGTCTGTAACTCACTCCCGGGTATCTGTTCTTCTATATATAAACTACCCTGAACCCCTTGATTAGATTCCAGTCTGTAACTCACTCTCGGGTATCTGTTATTCTATATATTAACCACCCTGAAACCTTCGATTAGATTCCAGTCTGTAACTCACTCCCGGGTATCTGTTATTCTATATATAAACCACCCCGAACCCCTCGATTAGATTCCAGTCTGTAACTCACTCCCGGGTATCTGTTATTCTATACATAAACTACCCTGAACCCCTCGATTAGATTCCAGTCTGTAACTCACTCCCGGGTATCTGTTATTCTATATATAAACTACCCTGAACCCCTCGATTAGATTCCAGTCTGTAACTCACTCCCGGGTATCTGTTATTCTATATATAAACCACCCCGAACCCCTCGATTAGATTCCAGTCTGTAACTCACTCCCGGGTATCTGTTATTCTATATATAAACTACCCTGAACCCCTCGATTAGATTCCAGTCTGTAACTCACTCCCGAGTATCTGTTATTCCATATATAAACCCCCCGAACCCCTCGATTAGATTCCAGTCTGTAACTCACTCCCGGGTATCTGTTATTCTATATATAAACTACCCTGAACCCCTCGATTAGATTCCAGTCTGTAACTCACTCTCGGGTATCTGTTATTCTATATATTAACCACCCTGAAACCTTCGATTAGATTCCAGTCTGTAATTCGCTCCCGGGTATCTGTTATTCTATATATAAACCACCCCGAACCCCTCGATTAGATTCCAGTCTGTAACTCACTCCCGGGTATCTGTTATTCTATATATAAACCACCCTGACCTCTCGATTAGATTCCAGTCTGTAATTCACTCCCGGGTATCTGTTATTCTATATATAAACCACCCCGAACCCCTCGATTAGATTCCAGTCTGTAATTCACTCCCGGGTATCTGTTATTCTATATATAAACCACCCTGAACCCCTCGATTAGATTCCAGTCTGTAACTCACTCCCGGGTATGTGTTATTCTATATATAAACCACCCCGAACTCCTCGATTAGATTCCAGTCTGTAACTCACTCCCGGGTATCTGCTATTCTATATATAAACCACCCTGAACTCCTCGATTAGATTCCAGTCTGTAACTCACTCCCGGGTATCTGTGACGCACTGACGTACGGAAGTTTTTTGTTTCAGGTCAGTTCCAGCATGCTGATATTCGTCTCCAGAGGCCGTCACTCGCTGCAAGACGCCAGGGCCCGGATCAAGCCGAGCTGCGCTTTGGAAGCCACAAGCTCGCTGTGTCCCTGGTGACCAAGACACTGAAAGACTCGCACCTGCCCGCTCACGAGGCTGCGTGCTGGCTGGTGCACAGGGAGGATGTTGAGCCCCTGATGGGCGGGCCCTATCTGGACTATGTTGTCCCGCGGAATCGCAGCGCCTGAACGTGCGGGTTCTGGCTCCCTCCGGGTCGGGCGGGGCCCTCCAGCCCCGTCAGGTGCTCTTCACGCTTCGTGCTGCTGACACGCCTGGTGTATCGTGGGACACCCAAAATGGCCGCCGCTGCGGGTTCAAACGCTGTCGCTGTAGGCCGCCAGCTTAATTCAAGCTGCATTTCCGAAGCATTTTCTCATCTTGTTGCTGTCTGAGCTTCATTCCTCCCTTGCCAAGTCTGGCAATTTACAGCCCCAGAACCAGGCCATTTGGCCCTTCTACTTAGTGCTGTGTTCCCTTCCCCACACCAGCCTTCTCCTGCATCCTATTTCAATTCCCCCCATCCCCCATCTCCTTCTATTCAGTTCTCCCTCCTGTTTATCCAGTTTCCCCCCCCCTCACCCCTTATACACATCGACACGATTCACCTCAGCCAGTCCCCAAGGGAGTGAATCCCACATTGTCCCCACTCCCTGTGGGAGCGAGTTCCACATTCTACCCACTCCCCGTGGGAGCGAGCCCCACATTCTCCCCACTCCCCGTGGGAGCGAGTCCCACATTCTCCCCACTCCCCGTGGGAGCGAGTCCCACATTCTAACCACTCCCCCTGGGAGCGAGTCCCACATTCTCCCCACTCCCCGTGGGAGCGAGTCCCACTTTCTCCCCACTCCCCATGGGAGCAAGTCCCACATTCTAACCACTCCCCCTGGGAGTGAGTCCCCCATTCTCCCCTCTCCCCGTGGGAGCGAGTCCCACATTCTCCCCACTTCCCATGGGAGCGAGTCCCATTCTCCCCACTCCCCGTGGGGGCGAGTCCCACATTCTCCCCACTCCCCGTAGGAGCGAGTCCCATATTCTCTCCACTCCCCATGGGAGCGAGTCCCACATTCTCCCACTCCCCGTGGGAGCGAGTCCCACATTCTCCCCACTCCTCGTGGGAGCGAGTTCCACATTCTCCCCACTCCCCGTGGGAGCGAGTTCCACATTCTCCCCTCTCCCCTCTGACTGCTCCAAAGGGGTGACTTACAGGCACCAGATTTGTAAGTAGAACTTAATAACTGTTTATTTATGACATTAAAAGAGCTATAAACATGTAATGGCGATAATAGAATAACGGTCTGCTCGTCTAATTATTCCCCAAACCTGTCCCACCCTCCACTCACACATACATACAAGACAGACACACAGTGGGGGTAGGAAAGGACCAAAATGGGGATTAAACTGGGAATGGCAGGTGGGTATCTTAGCTGCTGAGGTTGTTTTCTTTTGTGGGTGGCAACGTTTTGAAATCCACAGGTTGGATTGAACCCTCTGGTTTGCACCTTCAATTACACAGGCTGGAGAGTTTCCTCTGGGGAGTCACTTTTACTTGACTGACCTCCACCAGATTGCCTCTCAATCTAATCTCATTGAGACAATGTTCGAATTCTCTGCCTGAGAATTTGAAAGAGGGATTTACGCCCACTCTACCTCTCAAATACTTGTCCTCTCGTTCTGCGCATCAAGATTAACTGTACGGCAGGGAAAGAAAATAAAAGGCTTTTTCTTCCAGACTTTGGAAGTCCCATGGGAGCGACCTATCGGCGCTGTGACTTCCTTGGCCTGGTTAGGCTTTCACATGCCTGGCTGGAGAGTGTTGTAAATTGCTCGCCTTGGCGATGGAGAGTGGGTGTGCCAACCTGCTCCTTTCTTCCTTCCAGAATTGAATGCAAAATTGGGTCTGCCTTCTTTCTTTCTAGAAGCTTCTGAAGCGCTCGAAATCGAGAACTGGATAAGTTCTGGAAATTCCAGATGAGTTGATTGGCTGATAGCCAAGTCCATCAAAATGTCATCACTGGACCACGCCAATGAGCACACTGGACCAAGGCGAGTGCTTGGGCCAGTCCAAATAGCACATTAGACTGGGGGGTAATCGTCCAGATACAAAAGTTAAAAGCACAAAAGGACAGAAATTTAAAAAGGAAAACAAGGGTCAAGACAAGAATTTAAAAGAGGTTCCTGACACCATCACACACACTCACTTACACACACTCATTTACACACACTCACTCACACACTCATTTACACACATACACACTCATGCACTCATTTACACACATACACACTCATATACACACACTCACTCACACATACACTTACACACATACACACTCATATACACACTCACTCATACATTTACACATATACACTCATATACACACACTCACACATACACTTACACACATACACACTCATATACACACACTCACTCACACACACACTCATTTACATACATACACACTCCACACTTACACACATACACACTCATACACACTCATTTACACACTCACGCTCATTTACACACTCACACACTCATTTACACACATACACACTCATATACACACACTCACTCACACATACACTTACACACATACACATTCATATACACACTCACTCACATACATTTACACACATACACACTCATATACACACACTCACTCATACACACTCATATACACACCTACACACTCATATACACACTCACTCACACACACCCATATACACTCATATACACACACTCACTCACACATACACTTACACACATACACACTCATATACACACTCACTCACACACACCCATATACACACATACACACTCATATACACACACTCACTCACACACACACACTCATTTACATACATACACACTCACACACTTACACACATACACACTCATTTACACACTCACAGTCATTTACACACATACACACTCACACACTCATTTACACACATACACATTCATATACACACACTCACTCATACATACACTTACACACATACACATTCATATACACACTCACTCACATACATTTACACACATACACACTCATATACACACACTCACTCACACACACTCATATACACACCTACACACTCATATACACACACTCACTCACACACTCATTTACATACATACACACACACAATTACAAAACGCTCACACAAACTCATTTACACACATACACAGACTCATTTACACACTCACACACTCATTTACACACATACACACTCACGCACTCATTAACACACATACACACTCATATACACACACTCACTCACACATACACTTACACACATACACACTCATATACACACACTCACACACACACATACACACTCATTTACACACACTCACTCACACTCATTTACACACATACACACTCATAAACACACACTCACTCACACACACTCATTTACACACATACACACTCACGCACTCATTTACACACATACACACTCATATACACACACTCACTCACACATACACTTACACACATACACACTCATATACACACACTCACACGCACTCATTTACACACATACACACTCAGATATGCACACTCGTTTACACACATACACACTCATATACACACACTCATTTGCCCACACACATACTCATATACACACTCACACACACTCATTTACACACTCATATACGCACACTCACTCACACTCATTTACACACATACACGCTCATATACACACTCACTCACACACACTCATTTACACACATACACACTCATATACACACACACACATGTACACGCATACACTCACTCACACATACACTTACATACACACTCATATACACACACTCATATACACACATTCATATACACGCACTCATATACACACACTCACATACACTCACTCACATGCACATACACTCACACACAGGCACACTTACACACACACACTCTCTAATGCACATGCACTCACACACACTCACTCACTCACTCTCACACACACTCATTCTCACACACTCACTCACTCATATAAACATTCACACACATAACTATCTAACACACATACACTCATACAAGGACACAGTCATACGCAGTCTCTCACACATGCTCTCTAACACACTCACTCTCACACAGACACACAATCACACCCACTCATACACTCTAACACACATATACATACACTCACACATACACACGCACACACTTGCACACACATGCTGGGTATCTGGGGCTGTTTAGCACAGGGCTAAATCGCTGGCTTTGAAAGCAGACCAAGGCAGGCCAGCAGCAGGGTTCAATTCCCGTACCGGCCTCCCCGAACAGGCACCGGAACGTGGCGACTAGGGGCTTTTCACAGTAACTTCATTTGAAGCCTACTTGTGACAATAAGCGATTTTCATTTCATTTCATTTCACATGCGCACACTCTCTCTAACACATAAACTCACTCATGCACAGACACACATACACTCGCACACACACGCTCACAATCTCACACACATTCTCACTCACACACTCTCACTCAGACATATACACACAAACTCACACACACCCACACTCACACTAATACTCACACACCGATACACACATTCAAACACACACATATTCATACTCACACACACACACAATCATACACATTTATAACACACACACAAGCTCTCACACACTCACACCCTCTCTGACACACACAGTCACTACACACAATCACACACACTCACAATATACACTTAAAATCACACACGCTCGCAATCTCGCACAGACACACCACACACACACACTCCCAGCCATACACTCACACCCTCTCTCACACACTCACACCCTCTCTCATACACTCACACCCACACACTCGCTGCACACACTTACACACACACACTCCCAGAGACACAACCTCCCTCACACCCACACACTCTCACACACTCAAACTCTTACTCATACACACACACTCCACACACACTCTCACACACACTCTCACTCACAGTCACACACACACTCACTCCCAGACACACTCTCACACCCTCTCTCACACATACACACTCAAACACACACACTCACACGCATACATTCTCACACACACTCAATCTCACACATACGCACTCACACACACTCATATGCACTGCACACACTGACACACACACACTTCCACACACACACTAACGCACGTGGAAACATCTTCTATAAGTTGGCTTACCGAAACACCCCCATCCCCGAACAGGCGCCGGAATGTGGCGACGAGGGGCTTTTCACAGTAACTTCATTTGAAGCCTACTTGTGACAATAAGCGATTTTCACCCATCATTTTAAAGACCTTGATCACGTCACCCCCTGGACTGAGACGGCAGTGGGAGGGGAATTGGAGGGGGCTCGGAGGGGGAAACATGCAGGCGGTGGGTGTTCCCCGTGGCGTCTGCGGCCCTCGTCCTTCTCGGGGGTAGAGGTGGTGGGTTTGGGCGGGGCTTGTCGAGGGAGCCTTGGCGAGTGGCCGCAGTGCATCTTGTAGACGGTGCACACGGCTGCCGCTGTGCGTCGGTGGGTGGAGGGGGTGGGTGTTGAAGGTGGGGGTTAGCGTGTCGAACGAGCGGGAGGGGAGGGGGCTGCTTTGTCCTGAAGGGTGTCGAGCTTCTCGAGTGTTGTCACAGCGGCTGGGCATTTGTGTGGGAGCTTAAGGTGGTAATCTGAACAAGATGTCTATAGAATCATAGAAGTTTACAGCATGGAAACAGGCCCTTCGGCCCAACCAGTCCATGCCGCCCAGTTTTTACCATTAAGCTAGTCCCAGTTGCCCGCACTTGGCCCATAACCCTCTATACCCATCCTACCCATGTAACTATCTGAATGCTTTTTAAAAGACACAATTGTACCCGCCTCTACTACTACCTCTGGCAGCCCATTCCAGACACTCACTACCCTCTGAGTGAAGAAATTGCCCCTCTGGGTCCTTCTGAATCTCTCCCCTATCACCTTAAACCTATGCCCTCTAGTTTTAGACTCCCCTACCTTTGGGAAAAGATGTTGACTATCTACCTTATCTATGCCCCTCATTATTTTATAGACCTCTATAAGATCACCCCTAAGCCTCTTACGCTCCAGGGAAAAAAGTCCCAGTCTATCCAGCCTCTCCTTATAACTCAAACCATCAAGTCCCGGCAACATCCTAGTAAATCTTTTCTGCACTCTTTCTAGTTTAATAATATCCTTTCTATAATAGGGTGACCAGAACTGCACACAGTATTCCAAGTGTGGCCGTACCAATGTCTTGTACAACTTCAACAAGACGTCCCAACTCCTGTATTCAATGTTCTGACCAATGAAACCAAGCATGCCGAATGCCTTCTTCACCACCCTGTCCACATGCGACTCCACCTTCAAGGAGCTATGAACCTGTACTCCTAGATCTCTTTGTTCTATAACTCTCCCCAACGCCATACCATTAACTGAGTAGGTCCTGGCCTGATTCGATCTGCCAAAATGCATCACCTCACATTTATCTAAATTAAACTCCATCTGCCATTCGTCGGCCCACTGGCCTAATTGATCAAGATCCCGTTGCAATCCTAGATAACCTTCTTCACTATCCACTGTGCCACCAATCTTGGTGTCATCTGCAAACTTACTAACCATGCCTCCTAAATTCTCATCCAAATCATTAATATAAATCACAAATAACAGTGGACCCAGCACCGATCCCTGAGGCACACCACTGGTCACAGGCCTCCAGTTTGAAAAACAACCCTCTACAACCACCCTCTCTCTGTCTTCTGTCGTCCAGCCAATTTTGAATCCAATTGGCAACCTCACCCTGGATCCCGTGAGCTTTAACCTTCTGCAACAACCTACCATGCGGTACCTTGTCAAAGGCTTTACTAAAGTCCATGTAGACAACGTCTACTGCACTGCCCTAATCTACCTTCTTGGTCACCCCCTCAAAAAACTCAATCAAATTTGTGAGACATGATTTTCCACACACAAAGCCATGCTGACTGCCCCGAATCAGTCCTTGCCTCTCTAAATGCTTGTAGTCCTGTCTCTCAGAATACCTTCTAGCAACTTACCTACTACAGACGTTAGGCTCACCGGTCTGTAGTTCCCAGGCTTTTCCCTGCTGCCCTTCTTAAACAAGGGCACAACATTCGCCACTCTCCAATCTTCAGACACCTCACCTGTGGCTGCCGATGATTCAAATATCTCTGTTAGGGGACCTGCAATTTCCTCGCTAGCCTCCCACAACATCCTGGGATACATTTCATCAGGTCCCGGGGATTTATCTACCTTGATGCGCTTTAAGACTTCCAGCACCTCCTCCTCTGTAATATGCACACTTCTCAAGACATCACTATTTATTTCCCTTAGTTTCCTAACATCCATGCCTTTCTCCACCGTGAATACCGATGAGAAATATTCATTCAGGATCTCACCATACTCTTGTGGCTCTGCACATAGATGTCCTTGTTGATCCTTAAGAGGCCCTACTCTGTCCCTAGTTACTCTTTTTCCCTTTATGTATCTGTAGAAGCTCTTTGGATTCTCCTTTGCATTATGCCAAAGCAATTTCATGTCCCCTTTTTGCCCTCCTGATTTCCCTCTTAACTCTATTTCAACAATCTCTATACTCTTCAAGGGATCCACTTGATCCCAGTTGCTTATGTACGTCATATGCCTCCTTCTTCTTTTTGACCAGAGTCTCAATATCTCGAGTCATCCAGGGTTCCCTACTTCTACCAGCCTTGCCCTTCACTCTAAAGGGAATGTGCTTACCCTGCACCCTGGTTAACACATTTTTAAAAGCCTCCCATTTACCAGCCGTCCCTTTGCCTGCCAACAGTCTCCCCCAATCTACCTCTGAAAGTTCCTGTCTGATACCATCAAAATTGGCCTTGCCCCAATTAAGAATTTTAACTCTTGGGCCAGACCTATCATTCTCCATAGCTATCTTAAAACTAATGGAGTTATGGTCACTTGTCCCAAAGTGATCCCTCACTAACACTTCTGTCACTTGCCCTTCCTTATTTCCCAAGACGAGGTCAAGTTTTGCCCCCTCTCTAGTCGGTCCATCCACATACTGAATGAGAAATTCCTCTTGAATACACTCAACAAATTTCCCTCCATCCAAGCCCCTAATGCTATGGCTGTCCCAGTCAATGTTGGGAAAGTTAAAGTCCCCTACTATTACCACCCTATTATTCTTGCAGCTATCTGTAATCTCCTTACATATTTGCTCCTCAATTTCCCGCTGACTATTTGGGGGCCTGTAGTACAGTCCTACCAAGGTGATCTCTCCCTTCTTATTTTTCAGTTCCACCCATATAGACTCAGTGGGCGAACCCTCGGATATATCCCCTCTAAGTACTGCCGTGATGTTCTCCCTAATCAAAAACGCCACTCCCCCTCCTCTCTGACCTCCTGTTCTATCCTTTCTATAGCATCTGTACCCCGGAACATTGAGCTGCCAGTCCTGCCCCTCCCTTAGCCATGTTTCAGTCATAGCTATAATATCCCAGTCCCATGTGCCCGTCCATGCCCTGAGTTCATCCGCTTTGCCCGTCAGGCCCCTTGCATTGAAATAAATGGTGGGGGGTAATCTGAACAAGGGATCGAGAGTGGACAAAGGAGTCAATGGGTCGATGGAGAGACGCTGTTTCTGTTTTTGGAGGTGGGGGTTGGTTGGGGGAGTCAGAACAAGGCGAAAGGACCTGGAAATGCTGAGGGTAGGGGTGGTGCGAACTGATTAGAAATGGACAGTAATTGCTCAAGGCGCTGCTGTGGAGAAGGGACCAATAGAACGTGTTGGTCCCTGTACATAAATTTATGCAGCTTCGAGCATGGAAGTTAAATATTTGCAGGGGTCAGGGGGAGGTTGGCATTGTGAGTAGCTGAGGCCAAGTTCAAAGCAGCCACGACCTCACTGAATGGCCCACACCCTGCGCCAAATTCAATGTAGGGAGGTGCGAGCGGAAATCTGGAACTCTCTCTTGCCCCTGGTAACCAATTCTGGCACAAATGGGTGAAGGCCTGGGGCCTAGGTTACCCGGTACAAATCCTGACAGAAATGGGTGAAGGCCTGGGGCCTAGGTCACCCGGTACAAATCCTGACAGAAATGGGTGAAGGCCTGGGGCCTAGGTTACCCGGTACAAATCCTGACAGAAATGGGTGAAGGCCTGGGGCCTAGGTTACAAGGTACAAATCCTGACAGAAATGGGTGAAGGCCTGGGGCCTAGGTTACCCGGTACAAATCCTGACAGAAACGGGTGAAGGCCTGGGGCCTAGGTTACCCGGTACAAATCCTGACAGAAACGGGTGAAGGCCTGGTGCCTAGGTTACCCGGTACAAATCCTGACAGAAATAGGTGAAGGCGGGCGGCACGGTGGCACAGTGGCTCGCATTGCTGCCTACGGCGCTGAGCACCCAGATTCTAATCCCGGCCCTGGGTCACTGTCCGTGTGGACTTTGCACATTCACCCCCACAACCCAAAGCTGTGCGTCAGTGTAGGCCACAGTGGATTGGCCACGCTAAATTGCCCCTTAATTGGAATTAAAAAATAATTGGGTACTCTAAATTTATTTTTAAAAAGAAATGGGTGAAGGCTTGGAGCCTAGGTTGCCCCTGGTCACCAATTCCGGCACAAATGGGTGAAGGCCTGGGCCTAGGTTGCCCTTAGTAACAAAACCTGGCACAAATGGGTGGAGGCTTGAGGCCTTTGTTGCTCCTGGTAACAAATCATGACAGAAATAGGTGAAGACCTGGGCCAAGGTTACCCTGGTAACAAATCCTGACCGAAATGGGTGAAGGTCTGGGGCCAAGGTGACCCTGGTAACAAATCCCGACCAAAATGTGTGAAGGCCTGGGGCCTAGGTTGCCCCAGGAATCAATCCTGGCACAAATGGGTGAAGACTTGGTACCGAGGTTTCCCCAGTAACTAATCCTGATACAAAAGGGTGGGGGCTTGAGGCCTAGTTTGCCACAGTAACTAATCCTGACACAAATGGGTAAAGGCCTGGGGCCTGTAGGTTGTCCCTGGTAACCAGCCCTGCCACAACTGGAATGAAGACATTGGGTTGGATTTGTTTATTGTCACGTGTACCGATGTACAGTGAAAAGTATTTTCATGGGGGCCGATAGGCTTTTGACCCACTCGACAGAAAGACACACATTTCTGTCGTTCCTTTGGCCATCTCAGGACACCCCCAAATGAGTTCATGGCCCATCCTCCCCAACCTTGCTCATCTTCCACGAGTGGCTGTGGAATCATTCACACCCGCCCAGCATGATAGACATAGGTTTAATGTCTCCTTCTGAAAGATGCACATTCTTTGTCAGATAGGCAGAATGGTGGCTGAGGGAATACAATTAATCCCAGCACACTCACCTCAGACGCAAATGTGGCTGTAGAGCAGACTTTTATCATCAAGGCCTTTGAACCTGATCACCTCAGAGTCAACAACAACAATCAAGAATTGTGATTAAATTATCATAGAATTTACAATGTAGAAGGAGGCCATTCGGCCCATCGAGTCTGCACCGGCTCTTGGAAAGAGCTCCCTACCCAAGTTCAACACCTCCACCCTATCCCCATAACCCAGTAACCCCGCCCAACACTAAGGGCAATTTTGGACACTAAGGGCAATTTATCGTGGCCAATCCACCTAACCTACACATCTTTGGACTGTGGGAGGAAACCGGAGCACCCGGAGGAAACCCACGCACACACGGGGAGGATGTGCAGACTCCGCACAGACAGTGACCCAAGCCGGGAATCGAACCTGGGACCCTGGAGCTGTGAAGCAATTGTGCTATCCACAATGCTACCGTGCTGCCCAATCTAGGCCTGTTTCAGTCTCCGAATACACTAATATCAGTAGAGATACAGTCAGTACACCGGGTGCTGGGGGAGAGGGGTTACTGAGTGACAGTGTGAGGGAGCTGGATTAACATCAGTAGAGATACAGTCAGTGACACAGGGTGCTGGGGGAGAGGGGCTACTGAGAGACAGTGTGAGGGAGCTGGATTAACATCAGTAGAGATACAGTCAGTGACACAGGGTGCTGGGGGAGAGGGGCTACTGAGAGACAGTGTGAGGGAGCTGGATTAACATCAGTAGAGATACAGTCAGTAACACAGGGTGCTGGGGGAGAGGGGTTACTGAGTGACAGTGTAAGGGAGCTGGAATAACATCAGTAGAGATACAGTCAGTAACACGGTGCTGGGGGAGGGGTTACTGAGTGACAGTGTGAGGGAGCTGGATTAACATCAGTAGAGATACAGTCAGTAACACAGAGTGCTGGGGGGAGAGGTTACTGAGTGACAGTGTGAGGGAGCTGGATTAACATCAGTAGAGATACAGTCAGGTACACAGGGTGCTGGGGGAGAGGGGTTACTGAGTGACAGTGTGAGGGAGCTGGATTGACATCAGTAGAGATACAGTCAGTAACACAGGGTGCTGGGAGATAGGGGTTACTGAGTGACAATGTGAGGGAGCTGGATTAACAGCAGTAGAGATACAGTCAGTAACACAGGGTGCTGGGGGGCAAGGTTACTGAGTGACAGTGTGAGGGAGCTGGATTAACAGCAGTAGAGATACAGTCAGTAACACAGGGTGCTGGGGGAGGGGGTTTCTGAGTGACAGTGTGAGGGAGCTGGATTAACAGCAGTAGAGATACAGTCAGTAACACAGGGTGCTGGGGGAGGGGGTTACTGAGTGACAGTGTGAGGGAGCTGGATTAACATCAGTAGAGATACAGTCAGTAACACAGGGTGCTGGGGGAGAGGTTACTGAGTGACAGTGTGAGGGAGCTGGATTAACAGCAGTAGAGATACAGTCAGTAACACAGGGTGCTGGGGGAGAGGGGTTACTGAGTGACAGTGTGAGGGAGCTGGATTAACATCAGTAGTGATACAGTCAGTAACACAGGGTGCTGGGGGAGAGGGGTTACTGAGTGACAGTGTGAGGGAGCTGGATTAACATCAATAGTGATACAGTCAGTAACACAGGGTGCTGGGGGAGAGGGGTTACTGAGTGACAGTGTGAGGGAGCTGGATTAACATCAGTAGAGATACAGTCAGTAACACAGGGTGCTGGGGGAGAGGGGTTACTGAGTGACAGTGTGAGGGAGCTGGATTAACATCAGTAGAGATACAGTCAGTAACACGGGGTGCTGGGGGAGAGCGGTTACTGAGTGACAGTGTGAGGGAGCTGGATTAACATCAGTACAGATACAGTCAGTAACACAGGGTGCTGGGGGAGAAGGGTTACTGAGTGACAGTGTGAGGGAGCTGGATTAACAGCAGTAGAGATACAGTCAGTAACACAGGGTGCTGGGGGAGAGGGGTTACTGAGTGACAGTGTGAGGGAGCTGGATTAACATCAGTAGTGATACAGTCAGTAACAAAGGGTGCTGGGGGAGAGGGGTTACTGAGTGACAGTGTGAGGGAGCTGGATTAACATCAATAGTGATACAGTCAGTAACACAGGGTGCTGGGGGAGAGGGGTTACTGAGTGACAGTGTGAGGGAGCTGGATTAACATCAGTAGAGATACAGTCAGTAACACAGGGTGCTGGGGGAGAGGGGTTACTGAGTGACAGTGTGAGGGAGCTGGATTAACATCAGTAGAGATACAGTCAGTAACACGGGGTGCTGGGGGAGAGCGGTTACTGAGTGACAGTGTGAGGGAGCTGGATTAACATCAGTAGAGATACAGTCAGTAACACAGGGTGCTGGGGGAGAGGGGTTACTGAGTGACAGTGTGAGGGAGCTGGATTAACATCAGTACATAGAACATAGAACGATACAGCGCAGTACAGGCCCTTCGGCCCACGATGTTGCACCGAAACAAAAGCCATCTAACCTACACTATGCCATTATCATCCATATGCTTATCCAATAAACTTTTAAATGCCCTCAATGTTGGCGAGTTCACTACTGTTGCAGGTAGGGCATTCCACGGCCTCGCTACTCTTTGCGTAAAGAACCTACCTCTGACCTCTGTCCTATATCTATTACCCCTCAGTTTAAAGCTATGTCCCCTCGTGCCAGCCATTTCCATCCGCGGGAGAAGGCTCTCACTGTCAACCCTATCTAACCCCCTGATCATTTTGTATGCCTCTATTAAGTCTCCTCTTAACTTTCTTCTCTCCAACGAAAACAACCTCAAGTCCATCAGCCTTTCCTCATAAGATTTTCCCTCCATACCAGGCAACGTCCTGGTAAATCTCCTCTGCACCCGCTCCAAAGATTCCACGTCCTTCCTATAATGCGGTGACCAGAACTGTACGCAATACTCCAAATGCGGCCGTACCAGAGTTCTGTACAGCTGCAACATGACCTCATGACTCCGGAACTCAATCCCTCGACCAATAAAGGCCAACACTCCATAGGCCTTCTTCACAACCCTATCAACCTGGGTGGCAACTTTCAGGGATCTATGTACATGGACACCTAGATCCCTCTGCTCATCCACACTTCCAAGAACTTTACCATTAGCCAAATATTCCGCATTCCTGTTATTCCTTCCAAAGTGAATCACCTCACACTTCTCTACATTAAACTCCATTTACAACCTCTCAGCCCAGCTCTGCAGCTTATCTATATCCCTCTGTAACCTGCTATATCCTTCCACACTATCGACCACACCACCGACTTTAGTGTCGTCTGCAAATTTACTCACCCACCCTTCTGTGCCTTCCTCTAGGTCATTGATAAAAATGACAAACAGCAACGGCCCCAGAACAGATCCTTGTGGTACGCCACTTGTAACTGAACTCCATTCTGAACATTTCCCATCAACCACCACCCTCTGTCTTCTTTCAGCTAGCCAATTTCTGATCCACATCTCTAAATCACCCTCAATCCCCAGCCTCCGTATTTTCTGCAATAGCCTACCGTGGGGAACCTTATCAAACACTTTACTGAAATCCATATACACCACATCAACTGTTCTACCCTCGTTCAGTCACCTTCTCAAAGAACTCGATAATGTTTGTGAGGCATGACCTACCCTTCACAAAGCCATGCTGACTATCCCTGATCATATTATTCCTATCTAGATGATTATAAATCTTGTCTCTTATAATCCCCTCCAAGACTTTACCCACTACAGACGTGAGGCTCACCGGTCTATAGTTGCCGGGGTTGTCTCTGCTCCCCTTTTTGAACAAAGGGACCACATTTGCTATCCTCCAGTCCTCTGGCACTATTCCTGTAGCCAATGATGACATAAAAATCAAAGCCAAAGGTCCAGTAATCTCTTCCCTGGCCTCCCAGAGAATCCTAGGATAAATCCCATCAGGCCCCGGGGACTTATCTATTTTCAGCCTGTCCAGAATTGCCAACACCTCTTCCCTACGTACCTCAATGCCATCTATTCTAATAGTCTGGGTCTCAGCATTCTCCTACACAACATTATCTTTTTCCTGAGTGAATACTGACAAAAAATATTTATTTAGTATCTCGCCTATCACTTCAGACTCCACACACAACTTCCCATCCCTGTTCTTGACTGGTCCTACTCTTACCCTAGTCATTCGCTTATTCCTGACATACCTATAGAAAGCTTTTGGGTTTTCCTTGATCCTACCTGCCAAATACTTCTCATGTCCCCTCCTTGCTCGTCTTAGCTCTCTCTTTAGATCCTTCCTCGCTACCTTGTAACTATCCATCGCCCCAACTGAAACTTCAGACCTCATCTTCACATAGGCCTCCTTCTTCCTCTTAACAAGAGATTCCACTTCTTTGGTAAACCACGGTTCCCTCGCTCTACGCCTTCCTCCCTGCCTGACCGGTACGTACTTATCAAGAACACGCAGTAGCTGATCCTTGAACAAGCTCCACTTATCCAGTGTGCCCAACACTTGCAGCCTACTTCTCCAACCTATCCCCCCCAAGTCATGTCTAATGGCATCATAATTGCCCTTCCCCCAGCTATAACTCTTGCCCTGCGGTGTATACTTATCCCTTTCCATCACTAACGTAAACGTCACCGAATTGTGGTCACTGTCCCCAAAGTGCTCTCCTACCTCCAAATCCAACACCTGGCCTGGTTCATTACCCAAAACCAAATCCAACGTGGCCTCGCCTCTTGTTGGCCTGTCAACATATTGTGTCAGGAAACCTTCCTGCACACACTGTACAAAAAACGACCCATCTAATATACTCGAACTATATCTTTTCCAGTCAATATTTGGAAAGTTAAAGTCTCCCATAATAACTACCCTGTTACTTTCGCTCTTATCCAGGATCATCCTTGCCATCATTTCCTCTACATCCCTAGAACTATTTGGAGGCCTATAGAAAACTCCCAACAGGGTGACCTCTCCTTTCCTGTTTCTAACTTCAGCCCATACTACCTCGGAAGAAGAGTCCCCATCTAGCATCCTCTCCGCCACCGTAATACTGCTCTTGACTAGCAGCGCCTCACCTCCCACTCTTTTTCCTCCTTCTCTGAGCTTACTAAAACACCTAAACCCCGGAACCTGCAACATCCATTCCTGTCCCTGCTCTATCCATGTCTCCGAAATGGCCACAACATCGAAGTCCCAGGTACCAACCCACGCTGCCAGTTCCCCTACCTTGTTTCGTATACTCCTGGCATTGACGTAGACACACTTCAAACCACCTACCTGAACACTGGCCCCCTCCTGCGACGTCAAATCTGTGCTCCTGACCTCTACACTCTCATTCTCTCGTACCCTAAAACTACAATCCAGGTTCCCATGCCCCTGCTGTAGAGATACAGTCAGTAACACAGGGTGCTGGGAGGAGAGGGGTTACTGAGTGACAGTGTGAGGGAGCTGGATTAACATCAGTAGAGATACAGTCAGTAACACAAGGCGTTGGGGGGAGAGGGGTTACTGAGTGACAGTGTGAGGGAGCTGGATTAACATCGGTAGAGATACAGTCAGTAACACGGTGCTGGGGGTGAGGGGTTACTGAGTGACAGTGTGAGGGAGCTGGATTAACATCGGTAGAGATACAGTGAGTAACACGGTGCTGGGGGAGGGGGTTACTGAGTGACAGTGAGGGAGCTGGATTAACATCAGTAGAGATACAGTCAGTAACACAGAGTGCTGGGAGATAGGGGTTACTGAGTGACAGTGTGAGGGAGCTGGATTAACATCGGTAGAGATACAGTCAGTAACACGGTGCTGGGGGTGAGGGGTTACTGAGTGACAGATGAGGGAGCTGGATTAACATCAGTAGAGATACTGTCAGTAACACAGGGTGCTGGGGGAGAGAGGGGTTACTGAGTGACAGTGTGAGGGAGCTGGATTAACATCAGTAGAGATACAGTCAATAACACAGGGTGCTGAGGGAGAGGGGTTACTGAGTGACAGTGTGAGGGAGCTGGATTAACATCGGTAGAGATACAGTCAGTAACACGGTGCTGGGGGTGAGGGGTTACTGAGTGACAGATGAGGGAGCTTGATTAACATCAGTAGAGATACAGTCAGTAACACAGGGTGCTGAGGGAGAGGGGTTACTGAGTGACAGTGTGAGGGAGCTGGATTAACATCAGTACAGATACAGTCAGTAACACAGGGTGCTGGGGGAGAGAGGGGTTACTGAGTGACAGTGTGAGGGAGCTGGATTAACATCAGTAGAGATACAGTCAATAACACAGGGTGCTGAGGGAGAGGGGTTACTGAGTGACAGTGTGAGGGAGCAGGATTAACATCAATAGAGATACAGTCAGTAACACAGGGTGCTGTGGGAGAGGGGTTACTGAGTGACAGTGAGGGAGCTGGATTAACATCAGTAGAGATACAGTCAGTAACACGGGGTGCTGGGGGAGAGGGGTTACTGAGTGACAGTGTGAGGGAGCTGGATTAACATCAGTAGAGATACAGTCAGTAACACGGTGCTGGGGGTGAGGGGTTACTGAGTGACAGTGAGGGAGCTGGATTAACATCAGTAGAGATACAGTCCGTAACACAGGGTGCTGGGGGAGAGGGGTTACTGAGTGACAGTGTGAGGGAGCTGGATTAACATCAGTAGAGATACAGTCAGTAACACAGGGTGCTGGGAGAGAGGGGTTACTGAGTGACAGTGTGAGGGAGCTGGATTAACATCAGTAGAGATACAGTCAGTAACACAGGGTGCTGGGGGGGAGGGGTTACTGAGTGACAGTGTGAGGGAGCTGGATTAACATCAGTACAGATACAGTCAGTAACACGGTGCTGAGGGAGAGGGGTTACTGAGTGACAGTGTGAGGGAGCTGGATTAACATCAGTAGAGATACAGTCAATAACACAGGGTGCTGAGGGAGATGGGGGTTACTGAGTGACAGTGTGAGGGAGCAGGATTAACATCAGTAGAGATACAGTCAGTAACACAGGGTGCTGGGGGGGAGGGGTTACTGAGTGACAGTGTGAGGGAGCTGGATTAACATCAGTAGAGATACAGTCAGTAACACAGGGTGCTGGGGGGGAGGGGGTTACTGAGTGACAGTGTGAGGGAGCTGGAATAACATCAGTAGAGATACAGTCAGTAACACAGAGTGCTGGGAGATAGGGGTTACTGAGTGACAGTATGAGGGAGCTGGATTAACATCAGTAGAGATACAGTCAGTAACACAGGGTGCTGTGGGAGAGGGGTTACTGAGTGACAGTGAGGGAGCTGGATTAACATCAGTAGAGATACAGTCAGTAACACAGGGTGCTGAGGGAGAGGGGTTACTGAGTGACAGTGTGAGGGAGCTGGATTAACATCAGTAGAGATACAGTCAGTAACACAGGGTGCTGAGGGAGAGGGGTTACTGAGTGACAGTGTGAGGGAGCTGGATTAACATCAGTAGAGATACAGTCAGTAACACAGGGTGCTGGGGGAGAGGGGTTACTGAGTGACAGTTAGGGAGCTGGATTAACATCAGTAGAGATACAGTCAGTAACACGGTGCTGGGGGTGAGGGGTTACTGAGTGACAGTGTGAGGGAGCTGGATTAACATCAGTAGAGATAGTCAGTAACACGGTGCTGGGGGTGAGGGGTTACTGAGTGACAGATGAGGGAGCTGGATTAACATCAGTAGAGATACAGTCAATAACACAGGGTGCTGAGGGAGAGGGGTTACTGAGTGACAGTGTGAGGGAGCTGGATTAACATCAGTAGAGATACAGTCAGTAACACAGGGCGCTGGGGGAGAGGGGTTACTGAGTGACAGTGTGAGGGAGCTCGGTTAACATCGGTAGAGATACAGTCAGTAACACGGTGCTGGGGGAGAGGGGTTACTGAGTGACCGTGTGAGGGAGCTGGATTAACATCAGTACAGATAGAGTCAGTAACACAGGGTGCTGGGGGACAGGGGTTACTGAGTGACAGTGAGGGAGCTGGATTAACATCAGTACAGATACAGTCAGTAACACAGGGTGCTGGGGGAGAGGGGTTACTGAGTGACAGTGTGAGGGAGCTGGATTAACATCAGTACAGATACAGTCAGTAACACAGGGTGCTGGGGGAGAGGGGTTACTGAGTGACAGTGTGAGGGAGCTGGATTAACATCAGTAGAGATACAGTCAGTAACACAGGGTGCTGGGGGAGAGGGTTACTGAGTGACAGTGTGAGAGAGCTGGATTAACATCAGTAGAGATACAGTAAGTAACACAGGGTGCTGGGGAGGGGGTTGCTGAGTGACAGTGTGAGGGAGCTGGATTAACATCAGTAGAGATACAGTCAGTAACACAGGGCGCTGGGGGAGAGGGGTTACTGAGTGACAGTGTGAGGGAGCTCGGTTAACATCGGTAGAGATACAGTCAGTAACACGGTGCTGGGGGAGAGGGGTTACTGAGTGACAGTGTGAGGGAGCTGGATTAACATCAGTAGAGATACAGTCAGTAACACAGGGTGCTGGGGGGAGAGGGGTTACTGAGTGACAGTATGAGGGAGCTTGATTAACATCGGTAGAGATACAGTCAGTAACACAGGGTGCTGGGGGAGAGGGGTTACTGAGTGACAGTGTGAGGGAGCTGGATTAACATCAGTAGACATACAGTCAGTAACACAGGGTGCTGGGGGAGAGGGGTTACTGAGTGACAGTGTGAGGGAGCTGGATTAACATCGGTAGAGATACAGTCAGTAACACGGTGCTGGGGGTGAGGGGTTACTGAGTGACAGATGAGGGAGCTGGATTAACATCAGTAGAGATACAGTCAATAACACAGGGTGCTGAGGGAGAAGGGTTACTGAGTGACAGTGTGAGGGAGCTGGATTAACATCAGTAGAGATACAGTCAGTAACACAGGGTGCTGGGGAGAGAGGGGTTACTGAGTGACAGTGTGAGGGAGCTGGATTAACATCACTAGAAATACAGTCAGTAACACAGGGTGCTGGTGGAGAGGGGTTACTGAGTGACAGTGTGAGGGAGCTGGATTAACATCAGTAGAGATACAGTCAGTAACACAGGGTGCTGAGAGAGAGGGGTTACTGAGTGACAGTGTGAGGGAGCTGGATTAACATCACTAGAAATACAGTCAGTAACACAGGGTGCTGGTGGAGAGGGGTTACTGAGTGACAGTGTGAGGGAGCTGGATTAACATCAGTAGAGATACAGTCAGTAACACAGGGTGCTGAGAGAGAGGGGTTACTGAGTGACAGTGTGAGGGAGCTGGATTAACATCACTAGAAATACAGTCAGTAACACAGGGTGCTGGTGGAGAGGGGTTACTGAGTGACAGTGTGAGGGAGCTGGATTAACATCAGTAGAGATACAGTCAGTAACACAGGGTGCTGAGGGAGAGGGGTTACTGAGTGACAGTGTGAGGGAGCTGGATTAACATCAGTAGAGATACAGTCAGTAACACAGGGTGCTGAGGGAGAGGGGTTACTGAGTGACAGTGTGAGGGAGCTGGATTAACATCACTAGAAATACAGTCAGTAACACAGGGTGCTGGTGGAGAGGGGTTACTGAGTGACAGTGTGAGGGAGCTGGATTAACATCAGTACAGATACAGTCAGTAACACAGGGTGATGGGGGAGAGGTTACTGAGTGACAGTGTGAGGGAGCTGGATTAACATCAGTAGAGATACAGTCAGTAACAAAGGGTGCTGGGGGAGAGGGGTTACTGAGTGACAGTGTGAGGGAGCTGGATTAACATCAGTAGAGATACAGTCAGTAACACAGGGTGCTGGGGGGAGAGGGGTTACTGAGTGACAGTGTGAGGGAGCCGGATTAACATCAGTCGAGATACAGTCAGTAACACAGGGTGCTGGGGGAGAGGGGTTACTGAGTGACAGTGTGAGGGAGTTGGATTAACATCAGTAGAGATACAGTCAGTAACACAGGGTGTTGGGGGAGAGGGGTTACTGAGTGACAGTGTGAGGGAGCTGGATTAACATCACGAGAGATACAGTCAGTAACACAGGGTGCTGGGGGGAGAGGGGGTTACTGAGCGACAGTGTGAGGGAGCTGGATTAACATTGGTAGAGATACAGTCAGTAACACAGGGTGCTGGTGGAGAGGGGTTACTGAGTGACAGTGTTAGGGAGCTGGATTAACATTGGTAGAGATACAGTCAGCAACACAGGGTGCTGGTGGAGAGGGGTTACTGAGTGACAGTGTGAGGGAGCTGGATTAACATCAGTACAGATACAGTCAGTAACACAGGGTGATGGGGGAGAGGTTACTGAGTGACAGTGTGAGGGAGCTGGATTAACATCAGTAGAGATACAGTCAGTAACACAGGGTGCTGGGGGAGAGGGGTTACTGAGTGACAGTGTGAGGGAGCTGGATTAACATCAGTAGAGATACAGTCAGTAACACAGGGTGCTGGGGGGAGAGGGGTTACTGAGTGACAGTGTGAGGGAGCCGGATTAACATCAGTCGAGATACAGTCAGTAACACAGGGTGCTGGGGGAGAGGGGTTACTGAGTGACAGTGTGAGGGAGTTGGATTAACATCAGTAGAGATACAGTCAGTAACACAGGGTGTTGGGGGAGAGGGGTTACTGAGTGACAGTGTGAGGGAGCTGGATTAACATCACGAGAGATACAGTCAGTAACACAGGGTGCTGGGGGGAGAGGGGGTTACTGAGCGACAGTGTGAGGGAGCTGGATTAACATTGGTAGAGATACAGTCAGTAACACGGGGTGCTGGTGGAGAGGGGTTACTGAGTGACAGTGTGAGGGAGCTGGATTAACATTGGTAGAGATACAGTCAGCAACACAGGGTGCTGGTCGCCCCTGGCGACCAGTCCCAGCACACACAACAAAGGACTGTGCCCACATCAGCCCTGGTGAGCAGCCCTGGCTCCGAGGCTAAAGGATTGGGACCCGAGTTGCCTCCAGTGACCAATAACAGTATTCAGAGGGAAAGACTGGGCTTTGGGGAGCAACCATGACTCCGAGGCTAAAGGCCTGGGGCCTAGGTTGCCCCTGTGGTGGCCAATCGGGCAAACACACTGAAGGCCTGGGGCCTAGGTTGCCCTGTGGTGGCCAATCGGGCAATCACACTGAAGGCCTGGGGCCTAGGCTGCCCTTGGTGGCCAATCAGACAATCACACTGAAGGCCTGGGGCCTAGGTTGCCCTTGGTGGCCAATTGGACAATCACACTTAAGGCCTGGGGCCTACGTTGACCTTGGTGGCCAATCGGGCATACACACTGAAGGCCTGGGGCCTAGGTTGCCCCTCTGGTGGCCAATTGTGCATACACACTGAAGGCCTGGGGCCTAGGTTGCCCTGTGGTGGCCAATCGGGCAATCACACTGAAGGCCTGGGGCCTAGGTTGCCCTTGGTGGCCAATCGGGCAATCACACTGAAGGCCTGGGGCCTAGGTTGCCCTTGGTGGCCAATCGGGCATACACACTGAAGGCCTGGGGCCTAGGTTGCCCCTCTGGTGGCCAATTGTGCATACACACTGAAGGCCTGGGGATTAGGTTGCCCTGTGGTGGCCAATCGGGCAATCACACTGAAGGCCTGGTGCCTAGGTTGCCCTTGGTGGCCAATCGGGCAATCACACTGAAGGCCTGGGGCCTAGGTTGCCCTTGGTGGCCAATCGGGCAATCACACTGAAGGCCTGGGGCCTAGGTTAGCCTTGGTGACCAATTCTGGCTCTGAGGTTAAAAGAATGGGCCTCGTCACTGCCCCCAGTGACCCAATCCCTGGGTGCCCAGGTCCCAGGCTGCAGGCCGAAGGCCTGGGTCGCAACTTGACCACCTGACCAAGCATTACTGCCTGCCACCCTGTTAACACAGGTACTGGGGGGAAATCCAGAGCAGAAGTGGTGAGGGTGTTGCTTGATGAGGATTCCTCTGCACACACTGGTTGGCTGTGTTGAGAACGATATTCAAAAGTATATTTTGAAGTGCATTGTACATCGCTGTGTGCAATAAATCTATGTCAAGAATCAACACTCAGTTATCCAAACGTTTGACTCCCCATGTTGCTTTCGAATTAAAACAGCATTTTCTGTGACATTTCACCAAACCACTCCGCCATCATTGAATACTTTGTGCTGCCTGCTGGAATGTATTGGTGCGCAGAGCAAGCGGCATTGTCGAAACAGCGCACAACATGCGATGATGTTGCTTGACTGAGAACTGTGAGACCACAGAGAATTACCGCCCGTCTTTCCCTCCGAGAGCAACCGTGCAAACTTTTGCCGGTGACACGGTGACACTGCAGCACTCCCTCAGCACTGACCCTCCGACAGTGCGGCGCTCCCTCAGCACTGACCCTCCGATAGTGCGGCACTCCCTCAGCACTGACCCTCCGACAATGCGGCGCTCCCTCAGTACTGAACCTCCGACAGTGCGGCGCTCCCTCAGCACTGACCCTCCGACAGTGTGGTGCTCCCTCATCACTGACCCTCCGACAGTGCGGCGCTCCCTCAGCACTGACCCTCCGACAGTGCAGCGCTTGTCAGCACTGACCCTCCGACAGTGCGGCGCTCCCTCAGTATTGACCCTCCGACAGTGCGGCGCTCCCTCAGCACTGACCCTCTGACAGTGCGGTGCTCCCTCAGCACTGACCCTCCCACAGTGCGGTGCTCCCTCAGCACTGACCCTCCGACAGTGCAGCGCTCCCTCAGCACTGACCCTCCGACAGTGGGGCGCTCCCTCAGCACTGACCCTCCGAAAGTGCGGCGCTCCCTCAGCACTGACCCTCCAACAGTGCGGCGCTCCCTCAGCACTGACCCTCCGACAGTGCGGCACTCCCTCAGCACTGACCCTCCGACAGGGCGGCGCTCCCTCAGCACTGACCCTCCGAAAGTGCGGCGCTCCCTCAGCACTGACCCTCCAACAGTGCGGCGCTCCCTCAGCACTGACCCTCCGACAGTGCAGCACTCCCTCAGCACTGATCCTCCGACAGTGCGGCGCTCCCTCAGCACTGACCCTCCGACAGTGCAGCGCTCCCTCAGCACTGACCCTCCGACAGTGCGGCGCTCCCTCATTACTGACCATCCGACAGTGCGGCGCTCCCTCAGCACTGACCCTCCGACAGTGCGGCACTCCCTCAGCACTGACCCTCCGACACTGCGGCACTCCCACAGCACTGACCCTCTGACAGTGCGGTGCTCCCTCAGCACTGACCCTCCGACAGTGCGGCGTTCCCTCAGCACTGACCCTCCGACACTGCGGCGCTCCCTCAGCACTGACCCTACGACAGTGCGGCGCTCCCTCAGCACTGACTCTCCGACAGTGCGGCGCTCCCTCAGCACTGACCCCCCCGACAGTGCGGCACTCCCTCAGCACTGACCCTCCAACAGTGCGTCGCTCCCTCAGCACTGACCGTCCGACAGTGTGGCACTCCCTCAGCATTGACCCTCTGACAGTGCGGCGCTCCCTCAGCACTGACCGTCCGACAGTGCGGTGCTCCCTCAGCACTGACCCTCCGACAGTGCGGCGCTCCCTCAGCACTGACCCTCCGACAGTGCGGTGCTCCCTCAGCACGGACCCTCCAACAGTGCAGCACTCCCTCAGCACTGACCCTCCGACAGTGCAGCGCTCGCTCAGCACTGACCCTCCGACAGTGGGGCGCTCCCTCAGCACTGACCCTCCGACAGTGCGGCGCTCCCTCAGCACTGACCATCCGACAGTGCGGCACTCCCTCAGCACTGACCCTCCAACAGTGCGGCGCTCCCTCAGCACAGACCTTCCGACAGTGTGGAGCTCCCTCAGCACTGACCCTCCGACACTGCAGCGCTCCCTCAGCACTGACCCACCGACACTGCGGCACTCCCTCAGCACTGACCCTCCGACACTGCAGCGCTCCCTCAGCACTGACCCACCGACACTGCGGCACTCCCTCAGCACTGACCCTCCGACAGTGCAGCGCTCGCTCAGCACTGACCCTCCGACAGTGGGGCGCTCCCTCAGCACTGACCCTCCGACAGTGCGGCGCTCCCTCATTACTGACCATCCGACAGTGCGGCGCTCCCTCAGCACTGACCATCCGACAGTGCGGCACTCCCTCAGCACTGACCCTCCAACAGTGCGGCGCTCCCTCAGCACAGACCTTCCGACAGTGTGGAGCTCCCTCAGCACTGACCCTCCGACACTGCAGCGCTCCCTCAGCACTGACCCACCGACACTGCGGCACTCCCACAGCACTGACCCTCTGACAGTGCGGCGTTCCCTCAGCACTGACCCTCCGACACTGCGGTGCTCCCTCAGCACTGACCCTCCGACAGTGCGGCGCTCCCTCAGCACTGACTCTCCGACAGTGCGGCGCTCCCTCAGCACTGACCCCCCGACAGTGCGGCGCTCCGTCAGCACTGACCGTCCGACAGTGTGGCACTCCCTCAGCATTGACCCTCTGACAGAGCGGCGCTCCCTCAGCACTGACCCTCCGACAGTGCGGCGCTCCCTCAGCACTGACTCTCCGACAGTGCGGCGCTCCCTCAGCACTGACCCCCCGACAGTGCGGCGCTCCCTCAGCACTGACCGTCCGACAGTGTGGCACTCCCTCAGCATTGACCCTCTGACAGTGCGGCGCTCCCTCA
The DNA here is from genome assembly GCF_047496885.1 of Scyliorhinus torazame. Taxonomy (NCBI): domain Eukaryota; kingdom Metazoa; phylum Chordata; class Chondrichthyes; order Carcharhiniformes; family Scyliorhinidae; genus Scyliorhinus; species Scyliorhinus torazame. The sequence goes on from NC_092728.1 coordinate 16,834,860, forward strand.
GCACTGACCATCCGACAGTGCAGTGCTCCCTCAGCACTAACCCTCTGACAGTGCGGCGCTCCCTCAGCACTAACCCTCTGACAGTGCGGCGCTCCCTCAGCACTGACCCTCCGACAGTGCGGCGCACCCTCAGTATAATAATACTTAATAATAATCACTTATTGTCACAAGTAAGCTTCAATGAAGTTACTGTGAAAAGCCCCTCGTCGCCACATTCCCGGAGGGCAGCATGGTAGCATAGTGGTTAGCACAATTGCTTCACCGCTCCAGGGTCCCAGGTTCGATTCCCGGCTTGGGTCACTGTCTGTGCGGAGTCTGCACATCCTCCCCGTGTGTGCGTGGGTTTCCTCCGGGTGCTCGGGTTTCCTCCCACAGTCCAAAGATGTGCAGGTTACGTGGATTGGCCATGATAAATTACCCTTAGTGTCCAAAATTGCCCTTAGTGTTGGGTGGGGTTACTGGATTGTGGGGATAGGGTGGAGGTGTGGGCGTGGGTAGGGTGCTTTTTCCTAGAGCTGGTGCAGACACGATGGGCCGAATGGCCTCCTTCTACACTGTAGAAGGGACAATCAGCTTTTATTTCCAAGCTGGATTTACTTAAAGGTTACTGGCAGGTACCTTTATCCGAAAGGGCGAAGGAGATTTCAGCTTTTGTGACTCCAGATGGTATAGACCAATTCAAAGTTATGCCATTTGTCATGAAAAACGCCCCAGCCACATTTCAACGGTTAACTAACAAAGTTGTTTCAGGATTCCCCGATTGTGCGGTATACATCGACAATCTGGTAATTTTCAGCCAGGCATGGAAAGAACATTTAAAACATCTGATGGAGTTATTCGGTCGACTTCTGGAGGCGGGTTTGGTGATGAACCTAGCCAAAAGTGAATTTGGAAAAGCCCAAGTCACTTTCCTTGAGGAGTTTCCGATACCCTCGAGACAAAGGGAAATAATGCAAATACTTGGCACGAGTGGATTTGATCGAACATTTGTGCAAAGGGTTTGTGGCGTGATTGCTCCACTGATGGACTTGCTGAAGACACGTCGAAAATGTCAATGGACAGCGGACTTTCAACAGGCATTTGACAGCCTGAAAGCTGTGATAACCAATGCTCCTGTGTTGGAGAATTACAAGGGACTCTGTGATCAGATTGAACTAAAGTATCTGACTTTAAAGAGCAATGCCGAGGCGGAGAGAAATGGACGGATCGGGCAGAGACCTTCTTGTTCAAAGAGACTGTCAATCATGAAGGATTTCAGTTGGAGGAAGAAAGAAAAATGGACTATGTTATTGTACCTGTTTACGTGGGTTGTGTTTTTGAAACGAAAAAGGATATTTACTGTGTGCATTTCTTAAAGGATGGTGAAAAGGTGAACAAAGAAAAGTACAGCACAGGAACAGGCCCTTCGGCCCGCTAAGCCCGTGCCGACCATGCTGCCCGACTAAACTACAATCTTCTACACTTCCTGGGTCCGTATCCCTCTATTCCCATCCTATTCATGTATTTGTCAAGATGCCCCTTAAATGTCCCTATCGTCCCTGCTTCCACCACCTCCTCCGGCAGCGAATTCCAGGCACCCACTACCCTCTGTGTAAAAAACTTGCCTCGTACATCTACTCTAAACCTTGCCCCTCTCACCTTAAACCTATGCCCCCTAGTAATTGACCCCTCTACCCTGGGGAAAAGCCTCTGACTATCCACTCTGTCTATGCCCCTCATAATTTTGTAGACCTCTATAAGGTCGCCCCTCAACCTCCGTCGTTCCAGTGAGAACAAACCGAGTTTATTCAACCGCTCCTCATAGCTAATGCCCTCCATACCAGGCAACATTCTGGTAAATCTCTTCTGCACCCTCTCTAAAGCCTCCACATCCTTCTGGTAGTGTGGCGACCAGAATTGAACACTATACTCCATGTGGCCTAACTAAGGTTCTATACAGCTGCAACATGGACTTGACAATTCTTATACTTAATGCCCCGGCCAATGAAGGCAAGCATGCCGTATGCCTTCTTGACTACCTTCTCCACCTGTGTTGCCCCTTTCAGTGACCTGTGTATCTGTACACCTAGATCTCTCTGACTTTCAATACACTTGAGGGTTCTACCATTCACTGTCTATTCCCTACCTGCATTATACCTTCCAAAATGCATTACCTCACATTTGTCCGGATTAAACTCCATCTGCCATCTCCACCAACCTTTGTGTCGTCCGCAAACTTACTAATCAGACCAGTTACATTTTCCTCCAATTCATTTATATATACTACAAACAGCAAAGGTCCCAGCACTGATCCCTGCGGAACTCCACTAGTCACAGCCCTCCAATTAGAAAAGCATCCTTCCATTGCTACTCTCTGCCTTCTATGACCTAGCCAGTTCTGTATCCACCTTGCCAGCTCACCCCTGATCCCGTGTGACTTCACCTTTTGTACTAGTCTACCATGAGTGACCTTGTCAAAGGCCTTAATGAAGTCCATATAGACAACATCCACTGCCCTACCTGCATAAATCATCTTTGTGACCTCCTCGAAAAACTCTATCAAGTTAGTGAGACATGACCTCCCCTTCACAAAACCATGCTGCCTCTCACTAGTGTGTCCATTTGCTTCCAAATGGGAGTAGATCCTGTCTCGAAGAATTCTCTCCAGTAATTTCCCTACCACTGACATAAGGCTCACCAGCCTGTAGTTCCCTGGATTATCCTTGCTACCCTTCTTAATGCAAGGAACAACATTGGCTATTCGCCAGTCCACCGGGACATCACCGGAAGACAGTGAGGATCCAAAGATTTCTGTCAAGGCCTCAGCAATTTCCTCTCTAGCCTCCTTCAGTATTCTGGGGTAGATCCCATCAGACCCTGGGGACTTATCTACCTTAATATTTTTCAAGACGCCCAACACCTCGTCTTTTTGGATCTCAGTGTGACCCAGGCTATCTACACACCCTTCTCCAGACTCAACATCTACCAATTCCTTCTCTTTGGTGAATACTGATGCAAAGTATTCATTTAGTACCTCGCCCATTTCCTCTGGCTCCACACAGATTCCCTTGCTTATCCTTCAGTGGGCCAACCCTTTCCCTGGCTACCCTCTTGCTTTTTATGTACGTGTAAAAAGCCTTGGGATTTTCCTTAACCCTATTTGCCAATGACTTTTCGTGTCCCCTTTTAGCCCTCCTGACTCCTTGCGTAAGTTCCTTCCTACTTTCCTTATATTCCACACAGGCTTCGTCTGTTCCCAGCCTTCTAGCCCTGACAAATGCTCCTTTTTCTTTTTGACGAGGCCTACAATATCTCTCGTTATCCAAGGTTCCCGAAAATTGCCGTATTTATCCTTCTTCCTCACAGGAACATGCCGGTCCTGAATTCCTTTCAACTGACACTTGAAAGCTTCCCACATGTCACATGTTGATTTACTCTCAAACATCCGCCCCCAATCTAGGTTCTTCAGTTCCCGCCTAATATTGTTATAATTAGCCTTCCCCCAATTTAGCACATTCACCCTAGGACCACTCTTATCCTTGTCCACCAGCACTTTAAAACTTACTGAATTGTGGTCACTGTTCCCGAAATGCTCCTCTACTGAAACTTCTACCACCTGGCCGGGCTCATTCCCCAATACCAGGTCCAGTACAGCCCCCTTCCCTAGTTGGACTGTTTACATATTGTTTTAAGAAGCCCTCCTGGATGCTCCTTACAAACTCCGCCCTGTCTAAGCCCCTGGCACTAAGTGAGTCCCAGTCAATATTGGGGAAGTTGAAGTCTCCCATCACAACAACCCTGTTGTTTTTACTCTTTTCCAAAATCTGTCTACCTATCTGCTCCTCTATCTCCTGCTGGCTGTTGGGAGGCCTGTAGTAAACCCCCAACATTGTGACTGCACCCTTCTTATTCCTGATCTCTACCCATATAGCCTCACTGCCCTCTGAGGTGTCCTCCCATAGTACAGCTGTGATATTCTCCCTAACTAGTAGCGCAACTCCGCCACCCCTTTTACATCCCCCTCTATCCCGCCTGAAACATCTAAATCCTGGAACGTTTAGCTGCCAATCCTGCCCTTCCCTCAACCAGGTTTCTGTAATGGCAACAACATCATAGTTCCAAGTACTAATCCAAGCTCTAAGTTCATCTGCCTTACTCGTAATACTTCTTGCATTAAAACATATTCACTTCAGGCCACCAGACCCGCTGTGTTCAGCAACTTCACCCTGTCTGCTCTGCCTCAGAGCCACACTGTCCCTATTCCCTAGTTCTCCCTCAATGCTCTCACCTTTCAACCTATTGCTCCCGTGCCCACCCCCCTGCCATACTAGTTTAAACTCTCCCATGTGACACTAGCAAACCTCGCGGCCAGGATATTTATGCCTCTCCAGTTTAGATGCAACCCGTCCTTCTTATATAGGTCACACCTGCCCGGAAGAGCTCCCAGTGGTCCAGATAACGGAAACCCTCCCTCCTACACCAGTTGTTTAGCCACATGTTTAGCTGCTCTATCTTCCTCTTTCTAGCCTCACTGGCATGTGGCACAGGGAGTAATCCCGAGATTACAACCCTAGAGGTCCTGTCTTTTAACTTTCTGCCTAGCTCCCTGAACTCCTGCTGCAGGACCACATGCCCCTTCCTGCCTAATTCGTTAGTACCAATATGTACAACGACCTCTGCCTCCCCCTTCAGGATGCCCTCTACCCATTCGGAGACATCCTGGACCCTGGCACCAGGGAGGCAACGTACCATCCTGGGGTCTCTTTCACGTCCACAGAAGCGCCTATCTGTGCCCCTGACTATAGAGTCCCCTATTACTATTGCTCTTCTGCGCTTTGACCCTCCCTTCTGAACATCAGAGCCAGCCGTGGTGCCACTGCTCTGGCTGCTGTTGTTTTCCCCTGATAGGCTAAACCCCCCCCGACAGTATCCAAAGGGGTATACCTGTTCGAGAGGGGGACAACCACAGGGGATTCCTGTACTGACTGCCTGCCCTTGAAGTTGATGGTTTATTTTTTTTTCTTGGGGGAAGGTGTCATGTGAGAGTACCTTTAAGAAATGGGTGTTTATAAATGGGTGTGTATATAAGCGATTAGTTCAAAGATGTGCAGGTTAAGTGGATTGGCCGTGATAAATTGCCTTTAGTGTCCAAAATTGCCCGTAGTGTTGGGTGGGGTTACTGGGTTATGGGGATAGGGTGGAGGTGTTGACCTTGGGTAGGGTGTGTTTTAGTTTCGTTTTCAGTGTTGGAGCTGAAGCCAGACAGAGCAGGTGTTCTGCTGTTCTCTCTGCCATCAAAAGACTATCTCTTGATCATTTGGTGAATTCAGACTTAAAAATATTTTCAGTAGTGACTTTAACCTGATGTGCTTCTCATAAAGGTTTTGTTTTTAAGTCGTATGGTTGTTAAAAGGAAAGCTTAAAGGATTACTTAGTGTTGTATTCTTTGGGCGGTGTATTTGAATTGATGGTTGCTAAGCTGTTCACTGTATGTTTTAAAAAGGTTAACTTGAGTTCATAGAATAAACATTGTTTTGCTTAAAAAAAAACGTTTCCATTTCTGCTGTCCCACACCTGTAGAGTGGGCCGTGTGCTCCCCATACCACAATCTATTAAAAGTTGTGGGTCAGGGGAACTCCATCATACATTTTGGGGTTCTCTAAACCCTGTCCCATAACACCTTAGTGGAGGGGCCAATGAATAGGGAGGGGAATAGATTTAAGGTCAGGGGTGGGAGATTTCAAGGGGATTTGAGCCAAACCCTTTGCACCCGGAGGGCGATGGGAGTCTGGAACCCGCTGCCTGAAAGGGTGGTGGGGGCGGGAACCCTCACAACCTGTAAGAAGCATTTTAAGGAGGGGGCTCGAAATGCCGCAGCGTACGGACTGAGTGCTGGAAAATGGGTTGGGAATAGATAGCGAGTTGATGGGCGGCATGGACCCAATGGGCCTCTTTCTCTGCTTAAAACTCTACGACTCAGCCCCTTGGCAAAGACAGGCAACACGTGGTCATTCAATGCCTCGGCCAGGTTCCCCAGCCTCCCCCTGTAAACCCCCTTCTTGGTGCCCATCGGGCCTTGTTCGCTCCCTTTGATGCCCCTTTTCACGATCGATCCGATTTTCAGGATGAAGTCGTCATGGCGTGGGGGGCGGGCGGTGGGGGGGGGACGAGTACAAGGGTTGATGGCGGGGAAGCTCCACTGCTGATCAGGTGTCTGGAACATAATAATAATCGCTTATTGTGACAAGTAGGCTTCAATTAAGTTATTGTGAAAAGCCGCTAGTCGCCACATTCCGGCGCCTGTTCGGGGAGGCCGGTACGGGAATCGAACCGTGCTGCTGGCCTTGTTCTGCGTTACAAGCCCGCTGTTTAGCCCACTGTGCTAAACCCGCCCTTGGCGCCCACTCCCCGTGAAGGGTGGGACCTCCTTTTCCAAGGTGGTGGAGGGACGACAGAGGGCACAGCATCCATTGCCCGTGAAGAGAGGGGGTCTTCCTTTCCCAAGATGGCAGAGGGTTGGACAGCGGATAGAGGGTGCAATCCCAGTGATAGGGGGGGCCTCCTTTACAAAGATGGCGGCCAGAGGCGCGGTCTCTGACGCCCTTTGCAAAGATGGCGAACAGGTCGGGTGGGCATAATGCGGAGATGGCGGCGTTGGACTGGGGTGAGCAAAGTAAGAAGTCTTACAACAACAGGTTAAAGTCCAACAGGTTTGTTTCGAATCGCTAAACTTTCGGAGCGCTGCTCCTTCCTCGAAACAAACCTGTTGGACTGGAACCTGGTGGTGGGGAGGGGGAAAAAAGGCCTTACAAAGATGGCTGCGGATACACGTTGTCCTATCACAGTGACGGTGAGTCTCCTTTACAAGATGGTGACAGCAATAAGCTCGAACAGATGGCGTCCAGGCGCGGTGGGAGGAACAAAGATGGCGACAACCACCCGGTTATTGACAAGCCCCTTTACAAAGATGGCGCAGGTGGCCCGGGACCCAACGAGCAGAAGGTAACTTTTAGAAAGATGGCGCACGGCCGCACGCCCCTTGACAAAGATGGCGCCGGAGGCAGGCCCAACCCAGGAGGAGATCACCTTTACAAAGATGGCGACCCCGCGCCGGAACCGAAGGCGGTAGCAGCGGCGCCTCTCCTTGACCAAGATGGTGGCCCGGCGCCTCGGAGGACCAACGGGGCTGCGCCGTCTCTGAGGGAAGGACGGAGCGGGACAGCGGAGCGAAGGAGAAGGTTCGAGAATCGGTGAGAGACAGCGGGGAATAGTCACTGGGGTGCAACGCCCCGCTCCCTCACCCCCCCCCACCCCCCCCCCACCCTCCCCCTGCCCCCCCCCACACCCCCCCTGCCCCCCCCCCGCTCCCCCCCCACCCCCCTGCCCCCCCCACCCCCCCCTGCCCCCCCCCACACCCCCCCTGCCCCCCCCACACACCCCCCCTGCCCCCCCCCCGCTCCCCCCACCCCCCCCTGCCCCCCCCCACACCCCCCTGCCCCCCCCACACACCCCCCTGCCCCCCCCACACACCCCCCCTGCCCCCCCCACCCCCCCTGCCCCCCCCACCCCCCTGCCCCCCCCACACCCCCCCTGCCCCCCCCACCCCCTGCCCCCCCCCCCCACACCCCCCTGCCCCCCCCCCGCTCCCCCCACACACCCCTGCCCCCCCCACCCCCCTGCCCCCCCCACCCCCCTGCCCCCCCCACCCCCCCCACCCCCCACACCCCCCCTGCCCCCCCCCCGCTCCCCCACACCCCCCTGCCCCCCCACACCCCCCTGCCCCCCCCCCACACCCCCCCTGCCCCCCCCCCGCTCCCCCTGCCCCCCCCCACCCCCTGCCCCCCCCCCACACCCCCCCCTGCCCCCCCCACCGCCTCCCCCCCACCCCCCTGCCCCCCCCACCCCTGCCCCCCCCCCCCCCAGCCCCCCCCCCCCCTGCCCCCCCCCCCCCCCCCCTGCGCACCCCCTGCCCCCCCCCCCACACACCCCCCCCACCCCCCTGCCCACCCCACCCCCCTGCCCACCCCACCCCCCTGCCCCCCCCACCCCCCTGCCCCCTGCCCACCCCCTGCCCCCTCCACACCCCCCTGCCCCCCCCACACCCCCCTGCCCCCCCACACCCCCCTGCCCCCCCACACCCCCCTGCCCCCCCACCCCCCTGCCCCCCCCCAACCCCCCTGCCCCCCCCCACAGCCCCCTGTCCCCCCCCAACACCCCCCTGCCCCCCCCACACCCCCCTGCCCCCCCACACCCCCCTGCCCCCCCCACACCCCACTGCCCCCCCCACACCCCCCTGCCCCCCCCGCTCCGCCCACCCCCCCCGCTCCCCCCCACACCCCCCTGCCCCCCCCACACCCCCCCTGCCCCCCCCACACCCCCCCTGCCCCCCCACACACCCCCGCCCCCCCCACACCCCCCTGCCCCCCCACACCCCCCTGCCCCCCCACACCCCCCTGCCCCCCCACACCCCCCTGCCCCCCCCACCCCCCTGCCCCCCCCACACCCCCCTGCCCCCCCCACACCCCCCTGCGCCCCCCACACCCCCTGCCCCCCACACCCCCCTGCCACCCCCCTGCCCCCCCCACCCCCCTGCCCCCCCCACACCCCCTGCCCCCCCCACACACCCCCTGCCCCCCCCACACACCCCCTGCCCCCCCCACACACCCCCTGCCCCCCCCCACACACCCCCTGCCCCCCCCACACACCCCTGCCCCCCCCACACACCCCCTGCCCCCCCCACACACCCCCTGCCCCCACCACACACCCCTGCCCCCCACCCCCTCTGCCCCCCACCCCCTCTGCCCCCCCCACCCCCTCTGCCCCCCCACCCCCTCTGCCCCCCCCACCCCCCCTGCCCCCCGCCCCCCCTGCCCCCCCACCCCCCCACACCCCCCCTGCCCCCCCCCACACCCCCTGCCCCCTCACACCCCCCCCTGCCCCCCCTGCCCCCCCCACCCCCCACCACACACCCCCTGCCCCCCCCCACACCACCCCCACCCCCCCGCACACACCCCCCACCCCCCTGCCCCCCCACCCCCCTGCCCCCCCACCCCCCCGCTCCCCCCCCCCACCAGCCCACAACCCCCTGCCCCCCCACGCCCCCCCTGCCCCCCCCACACCTTCCCTGCCCCCCCTGCTCCCCCACCTCCCCTGCCCCCACCCCCTACCCCCCCACACCCCCCTGCCCCCCCCACAGCCCCCTGCCCCCCCAACACCCCCTGCCCCCCCCACACCCCCCTGCCCCCCCCACACCCCCCTGCCCCCCCCACACTCCCCTGCCCCCCCGCTCCGCCCCACCCCCCCTGCCCCCCCCACACCCCCCCCTGCCCCCCTCACCCCCCCTGCCCCCCCACACCCCCTCTGCCCCCCCACACACCCCCTGCCCCCCCCACACACCCCCCTGCCCCCACACACCCCCTGCCCCGACCCCCCCCTGCCCACACCCCCCTGCCCCGATCCCCACACCCCCCTGCCCCCCCCCCCCACACCCCATCCCCAACAGTGAGTTACAGACTGGAATCTAATCGAGGGGTTCGGGGTGGTTTATATATAGAATAACAGATACCCGGGAGTGAGTTACAGACTGGAATCGAATCGAGGGGTTCGGGGTGGTTTATATATAGAATAACAGATACCCGGGAGTGAGTTACAGACTGGAATCTAATCGAGGGGTTCAGGGTGGTTTATATAAAGGATAACAGATACCCGGGAGTGAGTTACAGACTGGAATCTAATCGAGGGGTTCGGGGTGGTTTATATATCGAATAACAGATACCCGGGAGTGAGTTACACACTGGAATCTAATCGAGGGGTTCGGGGTGGTTTTATATAGAATAACAGATACCCGGGAATGAGTTACAGACTGGAATCTAATCGAGGGGTTCGGGGTGGTTTATATATAGAATAACAGATACCCGGGAGTGAGTTACAGACTGGAATCTAATCGAGGGGTTCGGGGCGGTTTATATATAGAATAACAGATACCCGGGAGTGAGTTACAGACTGGAATCTAATCGAGGGGTTCGGGGTGGTTTATATATCGAATAACAGATACCCGGGAGTGAGTTACAGACTGGAATCTAATCGAGCGGCTCGGGGTGGTTTATATATCGAATTACAGATACCCGGGAGTGAGTTACAGACTGGAATCTAATCGAGTGGTTCAGGGTGGTTTATATATAGAATAACAGATACCTGGGAGTGAGTTACAGACTGGAATCTAATCGAGGGGTTCGGGGTGGTTTATATATCGAATAAGAGATACCCGGGAGTGAGTTACAGACTGGAATCTAATCGATGGGTTTGGGGTGGTTTACATATAGAATAACAGATACCCGGGAGTGAGTTACAGACTGGAATCTAATCGATGGGTTTGGGGTGGTTTACATATAGAATAACAGATACCCGGGAGTGAGTTACAGACTGGAATCTAATCGATGGGTTTGGGGTGGTTTACATAGAGAATAACAGATACCTGGGAGTGAGTTACAGACTGGAATCTAATCGAGTGGTTCAGGGTGGTTTATACATAGAATAACAGATACCTGGGAGTGAGTTACAGACTGGAATCTAATCGAGGGGTTCGGGGTGGTTTATATATCGAATAACAGATACCCCGGAGTCAGTTACAGACCCGGGAGTGAGTTACAGACTGGAATCTAATCGATGGGTTTGGGGTGGTTTACATAGAGAATAACAGATACCCGGGAGTGAGTTACAGACTGGAATCTAATCGAGTGGTTCAGGGTGGTTTATACATAGAATAACAGATACCTGGGAGTGAGTTACAGACTGGAATCTAATCGAGGGGTTCGGGGTGGTTTATATATCGAATTACAGATACCCGGGAGTGAGTTACAGACTGGAATCTAATCGAGGTGTTCGGGGTGGTTTATATATAGAATAACAGATACCCGGGAGTGAGTTACAGACTGGAATCTAATCGAGGTGTTCGGGGTGGTTTATATATAGAATAACAGATACGCGGGAGTGAGTTACAGACTGGAATCTAATCGAGGGGTTCGGGGTGGTTTATATATAGAATAACAGATACCCGGGAGTGAGTTACAGACTGGAATCTAATCGAGGGGTTCGGGGTGGTTTATATATCGAATAACAGATACCCGGGAGTGAGTTACAGACTGGAATCTAATCGAGCGGCTCGGGGTGGTTTATATATCGAATAACAGATACCCGGGAGTAAGTTACAAACTGGAATCTAATCGAGAGGCTCGGGGTGGTTTATATATAGAATTACAGATACCCGGGAGTGAGTTACAGACTGGAATCTAATCGAGGGGTTCGGGGTGGTTTATATATAGAATAACAGATACCCGGGAGTGAGTTACAGACTGGAATCTAATCGAGGGGTTTGGGGTGGTTTATATATAGACTAACAGATACCTGGGAGTGAGATACAGACTGGAATCTAATCGAGGGGTTCGGGGTGGTTTATATATAGAATAACAGATACCCGGGAGTGAGTTACAGACTGGAATCTAATCGAGGGGTTCAGGATATTTTATATATAGAATAACAGATACCCGGGAGTGAGTAGCAGACTGGAAACTAATCGAGGGGTTCGGGGTGGTTTATATAGAGAATAACAGATACCCGGGAGTGAGTTACAGACAGGAATCTAATCGAGGGGTTCGGCGTGGTTTATATATAGAATAACAGATACCCGGGAGTGAGTTACAGACTGGAATCTAATCGAGGGGTTCGGGGTGGTTTATATTTAGAATAACAGATTCCCGGGAATGAGTTTCAGACTGGAATCTAATCGAGGTGTTCGGGGTGATTTATATATAGAATAACAGATACCCGGGAGTGAGTTACAGACTGGAATCAAATGGAGGGGTTCGGGGTGATTTATATATCGAATAACAGATACCCGGGAGTGAGTTACAGACTGGAATTTAATCGAGGGGCTCGGGGTGGTTTATATATAGAATAACAGATACCCGGGAGTGAGTTACAGACTGGAATCTAATCGATGGGTTTGGGGTGGTTTAAATATAGAATAACAGATACCCGATAGTGAGTTACAGACTGGAATCTAATCGATGGGTTTGGGGTGGTTTACATATAGAATAACAGATACCCGGGAGTGAGTTACACACTGGAATCTAATCGAAGTGTTCGTGGTGGTTTATATATAGAATAACAGATACCCGGGAGTGATTTACAGACTGGAATCTAATCGAGGGGTTCGGGGTGGTTTATATATAGAATAACAGATACCCGGGAGTGAGTTACCGACTGGAATCTAATCGAGGGGTTCGGGGTGGTTTATATATAGAATAACAGATACCCGGGAGTGAGTTACAGACTGGAATCTAATCGATGGGTTTGGGGTGGTTTACAGATAGAATAACAGATACCCGGGAGTGAGTTACAGACTGGAATCTAATCGATGGGTTTGGGGTGGTTTATATATAGAATAACAGATACCCGGGAGTGAGTTACAGACTGGAATCTAATCGAGCGGCTCGGGGTGGTTTATATATAGAATTACAGATACCCGGGAGTGAGTTACAGACTGGAATCTAATCGAGTGGCTCGGGGTGGTTTATATATAGAATAACAGATACCCGGGAGTGAGTTACAGACTGGAATTTAATCGAGGGGCTCGGGGTGGTTTATATATAGAATAACAGATACCCGGGAGTGAGTTACAGACTGGAATCTAATCGATGGGTTTGGGGTGGTTTACATATAGAATAACAGATACCCGATAGTGAGTTACAGACTGGAATCTAATCGATGGGTTTGGGGTGGTTTACATATAGAATAACAGATACCCGGGAGTGAGTTACACACTGGAATCTAATCGAAGTGTTCGTGGTGGTTTATATATAGAATAACAGATACCCGGGAGTGATTTACAGACTGGAATCTAATCGGGTTCGGGGTGGTTTATATATAGAATAACAGATACCCGGGAGTGAGTTACCGACTGGAATCTAATCGAGGGGTTCGGGGTGGTTTATATATAGAATAACAGATACCCGGGAGTGAGTTACAGACTGGAATCTAATCGATGGGTTTGGGGTGGTTTACATATAGAATAACAGATACCCGGGAGTGAGTTACAGACTGGAATCTAATCGAAGTGTTCGTGGTGGTTTATATAAAGAATAACAGATACCCGGGAGTGAGTTACAGACTGGAATCTAATCGAGCGGCTCGGGGTGGTTTATATATAGAATTACAGATACCCGGGAGTGAGTTACAGACTGGAATCTAATCGAGGGCTTCGGGGTGGTTTATATATAGAATAACAGATACCAGGGAGTGAGTTACAGACTGGAATCTAAGCGAGGGGTTTGGGGTGGTTTATATATAGAATAACAGATACCCGGGAGTGAGGTACAGACTGGAATCTAATCGAGGGGTTCGGGGTGGTTTATATATAGAATAACAGATACCCGGGAGTGAGTTACCGACTGGAATCTAATCGAGGGGTTCGGGGTGCTTTATATATAGAATAACAGATACCCGGGAGTGAGTTACAGACTGGAATCTAATCGATGGGTTTGGGGTGGTTTACATATAGAATAACAGATACCCGGGAGTGAGTTACAGACTGGAATCTAATCGAGGGGTTCAGGGTGGTTTATATATAGAATTACAGATACCCGGGAGTGAGTTACAGACTGGAATCTAATCGAGGGCTTCGGGGTGGTTTATATATAGAATAACAGATACCAGGGAGTGAGTTACAGACTGGAATCTAAGCGAGGGGTTTGGGGTGGTTTATATATAGAATAACAGATACCAGGGAGTGAGTTACAGACTGGAATCTAAGCGAGGGGTTTGGGGTGGTTTATATATAGAATATCAGATACCCGGGAGTGAGTTACAGACTGGAATCTAATCGAAGTGTTCGTGGTGGTTTATATATAGAATTACAGATACCCGGGAGTGAGTTACAGACTGGAATCTAATCGAGGGCTTCGGGGTGGTTTATATATAGAATAACAGATACCAGGGAGTGAGTTACAGACTGGAATCTAAGCGAGGGGTTTGGGGTGGTTTATATATAGAATAACAGATACCCGGGAGTGAGGTACAGACTGGAATCTAATCGAGGGGTTCGGGGTGGTTTATATATAGAATAACAGATACCCGGGAGTGAGTTACAGACTGGAATCTAATCGAGGGGTTCGGGGTGGTTTTTCTAGGATAACAGATACCCGGGAGTGAGTTACAGACTGGAATCTAATCGAGGGGTTTGGGGTGGTTTATATATACAATAGCAGATTACCGGGAGTGAGTTACAGACTGGAATCTAATCGAGGGGTTCAGGGTGGTTTATATATAGAATAACAGATACCCGGGAGTGAGTTACAGACTGGAAACTAATCGAGGGGTTCGGGGTGGTTTATATATAGAATAGCAGATTACCGGGAGTGAGTTACAGACTGGAATCTAATCGAGGGGTTCAGGGTGGTTTATATATAGAATAACAGATACCCGGGAGTGAGTTACAGACTGGAATCTAGTAGAGGGGTTCGGAGTAGTTTATATATAGAATAACAGATACCCGGGAGTGAGTTACAGACTGGAACCTAATCGAGGGGTTCGGGGTGCTTTATATATAGAATAACAGATATCCGGGAGTGAGTTACAGACTGGAATCTAATCAAGGGGTTCGGAGTAGTTTATATATAGAATAACAGATACCCGGGAGTGAGTTACAGACTGGAACCTAATCGAGGGGTTCGGGGTGCTTTATATATAGAATAACAGATACCCGGGAGTGAGTTACAGACTGGAATCTAATCAAGGGGTTCGGAGTGGTTTATATATAGAATAACAGATACCCGGGAGTGAGTTACAAACTGGAATCTAATCGAGGGGTTTGGGGTGATTTATATATCGAATAACAGATACCCGGGAGTGAGTTACAGACTGGAATCTAATCGAGGGGTTCAAGATGGTTTATATATAGAATAACAGATACCCGGGAGTGAGTTACAGACTGGAATCTAATCGAGGGTTTCCGGGTGGTTTATATATAGAATAACAGATACCCGGGAGTGAGTTACAGACTGGAATCTAATCGAGGGGCTCGGGGTGGTTTATATATAGAATAACAGATACCCGGAAGTGAGTTACAGACTGGAATCTAATCGAGGGGTTCGGGGTGGTTTATATATAGAATAACAGATACGCGGGAGTGAGTTACAGACTGGAATCTAATCGAGGGGTTCGGGGTGGTTTATATATAGAATAACAGATACCCGGGAGTGAGTTACAGACTGGAATCTAATCGAGGGGTTCGAGGTGGTTTATATATAGAATAACAGATACCCGGGAATGAGTTACAGACTGGAATCTAATCGAGGGGTTCGGGGTGGTTTATATATAGAATAACGGATACCCGGGAGTGAGTTACAGACTGGAATCTAATCGAGGGGTTCGGGGTGGTTTATATATAGAATAACGGATACCCGGTAGTGAGTTACAGGCTGGAATCTAATCGAGGGGTTCGGGGTGGTTTATATTTAGAATAACAGATTCCCTGGAATGAGTTACAGACTGGAATCTAATCGAGGTGTTCGGGGTGATTTATATATAGAATAACAGATACCCGGGTGTGAGTTACAGACTGGAATCTAATCGAGGGGTTCGGGGTGATTTATATATCGAATAACAGATACCCGGGAGTGAGTTACAGACTGGAATCTAATCGAGGGGCTCGGCGTGGTTTATATATAGAATAACAGATACCCGGGAGTGAGTTACAGACTGGAATCTAATCGATGGGTTTGGGGTGGTTTACATATAGAATAACAGATACCCGGGAGTGAGTTAACGACTGGAATCTAATCGAGTGGTTCAGGGTGGTTTATATATAGAATAACAGATACCTGGGAGTGAGTTACAGACTGGAATGTAATCGAGGGGTTCGGGGTGGTTTATATATAGAATTACAGATACCCGGGAGTGAGTTACAGACTGGAATCTAATCGATGGGTTTGGGGTGGTTTACATATAGAATAACAGATACCCGGGAGTGAGTTACAGACTGGAATCTAATCGATGGGTTTGGGGTGGTTTACATATAGAATAACAGATACCCGATAGTGAGTTACAGACTGGAATCTAATCGATGGGTTTGGGGTGGTTTACATATAGAATAACAGATACCCGGGAGTGAGTTACACACTGGAATCTAATCGAAGTGTTCGTGGTGGTTTATATATAGAATAACAGATACCCGGGAGTGATTTACAGACTGGAATCTAATCGAGGGGTTCGGGGTGGTTTATATATAGAATAACAGATACCCGGGAGTGAGTTACCGACTGGAATCTAATCGAGGGGTTCGGGGTGGTTTATATATAGAATAACAGATACCCGGGAGTGAGTTACAGACTGGAATCTAATCGATGGGTTTGGGGTGGTTTACATATAGAATAACAGATACCCGGCAGTGAGTTACAGACTGGAATCTAATCGAAGTGTTCGTGGTGGTTTATATAAAGAATAACAGATACCCGGGAGTGAGTTACAGACTGGAATCTAATCGAGAGGCTCGGGGTGGTTTATATATAGAATTACAGATACCCGGGAGTGAGTTACAGACTGGAATCTAATCGAGGGCTTCGGGGTGGTTTATATATAGAATAACAGATACCCGGGAGTGAGGTACAGACTGGAATCTAATCGAGGGGTTCGGGGTGGTTTATATATAGAATAACAGATACCCGGGAGTGAGTTACCGACTGGAATCTAATCGAGGGGTTCGGGGTGGTTTATATATAGAATAACAGATACCCGGGAGTGAGTTACAGACTGGAATCTAATCGATGGGTTTGGGGTGGTTTACATATAGAATAACAGATACCCGGGAGTGAGTTACAGACTGGAATCTAATCGAGGGGTTCAGGGTGGTTTATATATAGAATTACAGATACCCGGGAGTGAGTTACAGACTGGAATCTAATCGAGGGCTTCGGGGTGGTTTATATATAGAATAACAGATACCAGGGAGTGAGTTACAGACTGGAATCTAAGCGAGGGGTTTGGGGTGGTTTATATATAGAATAACAGAAACCAGGGAGTGAGTTACAGACTGGAATCTAAGCGAGGGGTTTGGGGTGGTTTATATATAGAATATCAGATACCCGGGAGTGAGTTACAGACTGGAATCTAATCGAAGTGTTCGTGGTGGTTTATATATAGAATTACAGATACCCGGGAGTGAGTTACAGACTGGAATCTAATCGAGGGCTTCGGGGTGGTTTATATATAGAATAACAGAGACCAGGGAGTGAGTTACAGACTGGAATCTAAGCGAGGGGTTTGGGGTGGTTTATATATAGAATAACAGATACCCGGGAGTGAGGTACAGACTGGAATCTAATCGAGGGGTTCGGGGTGGTTTATATATAGAATAACAGATACCCGGGAGTGAGTTACAGACTGGAATCTAATCGAGGGGTTCGGGGTGGTTTTTCTAGGATAACAGATACCCGGGAGTGAGTTACAGACTGGAATCTAATCGAGGGGTTTGGGGTGGTTTATATATACAATAGCAGATTACCGGGAGTGAGTTACAGACTGGAATCTAATCGAGGGGTTCAGGGTGGTTTATATATAGAATAACAGATACCCGGGAGTGAGTTACAGACTGGAAACTAATCGAGGGGTTCGGGGTGGTTTATATATAGAATAGCAGATTACCGGGAGTGAGTTACAGACTGGAATCTAATCGAGGGGTTCAGGGTGGTTTATATATAGAATAACAGATACCCGGGAGTGAGTTACAGACTGGAATCTAGTAGAGGGGTTCGGAGTAGTTTATATAGAGAATAACAGATACCCGGGAGTGAGTTACAGACTGGAACCTAATCGAGGGGTTCGGGGTGCTTTATATATAGAATAACAGATATCCGGGAGTGAGTTACAGACTGGAACCTAATCGAGGGGTTCGGGGTGCTTTATATATAGAATAACAGATACCCGGGAGTGAGTTACAGACTGGAATCTAATCAAGGGGTTCGGAGTGGTTTATATATAGAATAACAGATACCCGGGAGTGAGTTACAAACTGGAATCTAATCGAGGGGTTTGGGGTGATTTATATATCGAATAACAGATACCCGGGAGTGAGTTACAGACTGGAATCTAATCGAGGGGTTCAAGATGGTTTATATATAGAATAACAGATACCCGGGAGTGAGTTACAGACTGGAATCTAATCGAGGGTTTCCGGGTGGTTTATATATAGAATAACAGATACCCGGGAGTGAGTTACAGACTGGAATCTAATCGAGGGGCTCGGGGTGGTTTATATATAGAATAACAGATACCCGGAAGTGAGTTACAGACTGGAATCTAATCGAGGGGTTCGGGGTGGTTTATATATAGAATAACAGATACCCGGGAGTGAGTTACAGACTGGAATCTAATCGAGGGGTTCGGGGTGGTTTATATATAGAATAACAGATACCCGGGAGTGAGTTACAGACTGGAATCTAATCGAGGGGTTCGAGGTGGTTTATATATAGAATAACAGATACCCGGGAATGAGTTACAGACTGGAATCTAATCGAGGGGTTCGGGGTGGTTTATATATAGAATAACGGATACCCGGGAGTGAGTTACAGACTGGAATCTAATCGAGGGGTTCGGGGTGGTTTATATATAGAATAACGGATACCCGGTAGTGAGTTACAGGCTGGAATCTAATCGAGGGGTTCGGGGTGGTTTATATTTAGAATAACAGATTCCCTGGAATGAGTTACAGACTGGAATCTAATCGAGGTGTTCGGGGTGATTTATATATAGAATAACAGATACCCGGGTGTGAGTTACAGACTGGAATCTAATCGAGGGGTTCGGGGTGATTTATATATCGAATAACAGATACCCGGGAGTGAGTTACAGACTGGAATCTAATCGAGGGGCTCGGCGTGGTTTATATATAGAATAACAGATACCCGGGAGTGAGTTACAGACTGGAATCTAATCGATGGGTTTGGGGTGGTTTACATATAGAATAACAGATACCCGGGAGTGAGTTAACGACTGGAATCTAATCGAGTGGTTCAGGGTGGTTTATATATAGAATAACAGATACCTGGGAGTGAGTTACAGACTGGAATGTAATCGAGGGGTTCGGGGTGGTTTATATATAGAATTACAGATACCCGGGAGTGAGTTACAGACTGGAATCTAATCGATGGGTTTGGGGTGGTTTACATATAGAATAACAGATACCCGGGAGTGAGTTACAGACTGGAATCTAATCGATGGGTTTGGGGTGGTTTACATATAGAATAACAGATACCCAGGAGTGAGTTACAGACTGGAATCTAATCGAGTGGTTCAGGGTGGTTTATATATAGAATAACAGATACCCGGGAGTGAGTTACAGACTGGAATCTAATCGAGCGGTTCAGGATGGTTTATATATAGAATAACAGATACCCGGGAGTGAGTTACAGACTGGAAACTAATCGAGGGGTTCGGGGTGGTTTATATATAGAATAACAGATACCCGGGAGTGAGTTACAGACTGGAATCTAATCGATGGGTTTGGGGTGGTTTACATATAGAATAACAGATACCCGGGAGTGAGTTACAGACTGGAATCTAATCGATGGGTTTGGGGTGGTTTACATATAGAATAACAGATACCCGGGAGTGAGTTACAGACTGGAATCTAATCGAGTGGTTCAGGGTGGTTTATATACAGAATAACAGATACCTGGGAGTGAGTTACAGACTGGAATCTAATCGAGGGGTTCGGGGTGGTTTATATATAGAATAACAGATACCCGGGAGTGAGTTACAGACTGGAATCTAATCGAGCGGTTCAGGATGATTTATATATAGAATAACAGATACCCGGGAGTGAGTTACAGTCTGGAAACTAATCGAGGGGTTCGGGGTGGTTTATATATAGAATAACAGATACCCGGGAGTGAGTTACAGACTGGAATCTAATCGAGCCGTTCAGGATGGTTTATATATAGAATAACAGATACCCGGGAGTGAGTTACAGACTGGAAACTAATCGAGGGGTTCGGGGTGGTTTATATATAGAACAACAGATACCCGGGAGTGAGTTACAGACAGGAATCTAATCGAGGGGTTCGGCGTGGTTTATATATAGAATAACAGATACCCGGGATTGAGTTACAGACTGGAATCTAATCGAGGGGTTCGGGGTGGTTTATATTTAGAATAACAGATTCCCGGGAATGAGTTACAGACTGGAATCGAATCGAGGTGTTCGGGGTGATTTATATCGAATAACAGATACCCGGGAGTGAGTTACAGACTGGAATCTAATCGAGGGGTTCGGGTGATTTATATATCGAATAACAGATACCCAGGAGTGAGTTACAGACTGGAATCTAATCGAGCGGTTCAGGATGGTTTATATATAGAATAACAGATACCCGGGAGTGAGTTACAGACTGGAAACTAATCGAGGGGTTCGGGGTGGTTTATATATAGAATAACAGATACCCGGGAGTGAGTTACAGACAGGAATCTAATCGAGGGGTTCGGCGTGGTTTGTATATAGAATAACAGATACCCGGGAGTGAGTTACAGACTGGAATCTAATCGAGGGGTTCGGGGTGGTTTATATTTAGAATAACAGATTCCCGGGAATGAGTTACAGACTGGAATCTAATCGAGGTGTTCTGGGTGATTTATATATAGAATAACAGATACCCGGGAGTGAGTTACAGACTGGAATCTAATCGAGGGGTTCGGGGTGATTTATATATCGAATAACAGATTCCCAGGAATGAGTTACAGACTGGAATGTAATCGAGGGGTTCGGGGTGGTTTATATATCGAATAACAGATACCCGGGAGTGAGTTACAGACTGGAATCTAATCGAGCGGCTCGGGGTGGTTTATATATAGAATTACAGATACCCGGAAGTGAGTTACAGACTGGAATCTAATCGATGGGTTTGGGGTGGTTTACATATAGAATAACAGATACCCGGGAGTGAGTTACAGACCGGAATCTAATCGATGGGTTTGGGGTGGTTTACATATAGAATAACAGATACCCGGGAGTGAGTTACAGACTGGAATCTAATCGATGGGTTTGGGGTGGTTTACATATAGAATAACAGATACCCGGGAGTGAGTTCCAGACTGGAATCTAATCGAGTGGTTCAGGGTGGTTTATATATAGAATAACAGATACCTGGGAGTGAGTTACAGACTGGAATCTAATCGAGGGGTTCGGGGTGGTTTATATATAGAATAACAGATACCCGGGAGTGAGTTACAGACTGGAATCTAATCGACGTGTTCGGGGTGGTTTATATATAGAATAACAGATACCCGGAAGTGAGTTACAGACTGGAATCTAATCGAGGTGTTCGGGGTGGTTTATATATAGAATAACAGATACCCGGGAGTGAGTTACAGACTGGAATCTAATCGAGGGGTTCGGGGTGGTTTATATATAGAATAACAGATACCCGGGAGTGAGTTACAGACTGGAATCTAATCGAGGGGTTCGGGGTGGTTTATATATAGAATTACAGATACCCGGGAGTGAGTTACAGACTGGAATCTAATCGACTGGTTCAGGGTGGTTTATATGTTGAATAACAGATACCTGGGAGTGAGTTACAGACTGGAATCTAATCGAGGGGTTCGGGGTGGTTTATATATCGAATAAGAGATACCCGGGGTGAGTTACAGACTGGAATCTAATCGATGGGTTTGGGGTGGTTTCCATATAGAATAACAGATACCCGGGAGTGAGTTACAGACTGGAATCTAATCGAGTGGTTCAGGGTGGTTTATATATAGAATAACAGATACCTGGGAGTGAGTTGCAGACTGGAATCTAATCGAGGGGTTCGGGGTGGTTTATATATCGAATAACAGATACCCAGGTGTCAGTTACAGACTGGAATCTAATCGAGCGGCTCGGGGTGGTTTATATATTGAATTACAGATACCCGGGAGTGAGTTACAGACTGGAATCTAATCGAAGTGTTCGGGGTGGTTTATATATAGAATAACAGATACCCGGGAGTGAGTTACAGACTGGAATCAAATCGAGGTGTTCGGGGTGGTTTATATATAGAATAACAGATACCCGGGAGTGAGTTACAGACTGGAATCTAATCGAGGGGTTCGGGGTGGTTTATATATAGAATAACAGATACCCGGGAGTGAGTTACAGACTGGAATCTAATCGAGGGGTTCGGGGTGGTTTATATATCGAATAACAGATACCCGGGAGTGAGTTACAGACTGGAATCTAATCGAGCGGCTCGGGGTGGTTTATATATCGAATTACAGATACCCGGGAGTGAGTTACAGACTGGAATCTAATCGAGTGGTTCAGGGTGGTTTATATATAGAATAACAGATACCTGGGAGTGAGTTACAGACTGGAATCTAATCGAGGGGTTCGGGGTGGTTTATATATCGAATAAGAGATACCCGGGGGTGAGTTACAGACTGGAATCTAATCGAGCGGCTCGGGGTGGTTTATATATAGAATTACAGATACCCGGGAGTGAGTTACAGACTGGAATCTAATCGATGGGTTTGGGGTGGTTTACATATAGAATAACAGATACCCGGGAGTGAGTTACAGACTGGAATCTAATCGATGGGTTTGGGGTGGTTTACATATAGAATAACAGATACCCGGGAGTGAGTTACAGACTGGAATCTAATCGATGGGTTTGGGGTGGTTTACATATAGAATAACAGATACCCGGGAGTGAGTTACAGACTGGAATCTCATCGAGTGGTTCAGGGTGGTTTATACATAGAATAACAGATACCTGGGAGTGAGTTACAGACTGGAATCTAATCGAGGGGTTCGGGGTGGTTTATATATCGAATAACAGATACCCCGGAGTCAGTTACAGACTGGAATCTAATCGAGCGGCTCGGGGTGGTTTATATATTGAATTACAGATACCCGGGAGTGAGTTACAGACTGGAATCTAATCGAGGTGTTCGGGGTGGTTTATATATAGAATAACAGATACCCGGGAGTGAGTTACAGACTGGAATCTAATCGAGGTGTTCGGGGTGGTTTATATATAGAATAACAGATACCCGGGAGTGAGTTACAGACTGGAATCTAATCGAGGGGTTCGGGGTGGTTTATATATAGAATAACAGATACCCGGGAGTGAGTTACAGACTGGAATCTAATCGAGGGGTTCGGGGTGGTTTATATATCGAATAACAGATACCCGGGAGTGAGTTACAGACTGGAATCTAATCGAGCGGCTCGGGGTGGTTTATATATCGAATAACAGGTACCCGGGAGTAAGTTACAGACTGGAATCTAATCGAGCGGCTCGGGGTGGTTTATATATAGAATTACAGATACCCGGGAGTGAGTTACAGACTGGAATCTAATCGAGGGGTTCGGGGTGGTTTATATATAGAATAACAGATACCCGGGAGTGAGTTACAGACTGGAATCTAATCAAGGGGTTTGGGGTGGTTTATATATAGAATAACAGATACCCGGGAGTGAGATACAGACTGGAATCTAATCGAGGGGTTCGGGGTGGTTTATATATAGAATAACAGATACCCGGGAGTGAGTTACAGACTGGAATCTAATCGAGGGGTTCAGGATATTTTATATATAGAATAACAGATACCCGGGAGTGAGTAACAGACTGGAAACTAATCGAGGGGTTCGGGGTGGTTTATATATAGAATAACAGATACCCGGGAGTGAGTTACAGACAGGAATCTAATCGAGGGGTTCGGCGTGGTTTATATATAGAATAACAAATACCCGGGAGTGAGTTACAGACTGGAATCTAATCGAGGGGTTCGGGGTGGTTTATATTTAGAATAACAGATTCCCGGGAATGAGTTTCAGACTGGAATCTAATTGAGGTGTTCGGGGTGATTTATATATAGAATAACAGATACCCGGGAGTGAGTTACAGACTGGAATCTAATCGAGGGGTTCGGGGTGATTTATATATCGAATAACAGATACCCGATAGTGAGGTACAGACTGGAATCTAATCGATGGGTTTGGGGTGGTTTACATATAGAATAACAGATACCCGGGAGTGAGTTACAGACTGGAATCTAATCGAAGTGTTCGTGGTGGTTTATATATAGAATAACAGATACCCGGGAGTGAGTTACAGACTGGAATCTAATCGATGGGTTTGGGGTGGTTTACATATAGAATAACAGATACCCGATAGTGAGGTACAGACTGGAATCTAATCGATGGGTTTGGGGTGGTTTACATATAGAATAACAGATACCCGGGTGTGAGTTACAGACTGGAATCTAATCGAAGTGTTCGTGGTGGTTTATATATAGAATAACAGATACCCGGGAGTGAGTTACCGACTGGAATCTAATCGAGGGGTTCGGGGTGGTTTATATATAGAATAACAGATACCCGGGAATGAGTTACAGACTGGAATCTAATCGTGGGGTTCGGGGTGGTTTATATATAGAATAACGGATACCCGGGAGTGAGTTACAGACTGGAATCTAATCGAGGGGTTCGGGGTGGTTTATATATAGAATAACGGATACCCGGGAGTGAGTTACAGGCTGGAATCTAATCGAGGTGTTCGGGGTGGTTTATATATAGAATAACAGATACCCGGGAGTGAGTTACAGACTGGAATCTAATCGAGGGGTTCGGGGTGGTTTATATATAGAATAACAGATACCCGGGAGTGAGTTACAGACAGGAATCTAATCGAGGGGTTCGGAGTGGTTTATATCTAGAATAACAGATACCCGGGAGTGAGTTACAGACTGGAATCTAATCGAGGGGTTAGGTGTTTGCGATCAGCGTTTGGGCGGTGGTCTTGTGTGAAAACGTTCGGGGGTGCACCCTGGAATCAACGTCGGCATTAGGCACACGGTGGCGCAGTGGTTAGCACTGCTGCCTCACAGCGCCGAGTTCCCAGGTTCGATCCCGGCTCTGGGTCACTGTCTGTGTGGAGTTTGCACATTCTCCCCGTGTCTGCGTGGGTTTTGCCCCCACAACCCAAAGATGTGCAGCATAGGTGGATTGAACATGCTAAATTGCCCCTTAATTGGGAAAAAATTAATTGGGTGCACTAAATTGGTGCAGTGGACTCGATGGGCCGAATGGCCTTATTTCCGCTCCTATGTCTTATGGCAACCCAACGTCCGGGTAGGGTGAGCAGGATGACGAGCAGATAGGGTGCCGCAAAAAATGTCTCTGTGCCAGGGAATAATCGAGATTCCGTGGCCAGGGAGCCAAAAGCAGACTGGGCCGGTGGCCTGACGGACATCCCGCCGCCAGCACCCGGCCGGTCAGTCCCGCCCCACAGTGTTTCAAAGCACATGGAGGGGGCATTCGGCCCATTTCCGTGCCAGCTCTCGAGGGTCGGGGTTTGAAACACACAGAAATATGGAAAGGCCGGGAGGGGGTGGTGCTGTGGGATTGTCACTTGAGTCATGCAGAGAGCCAGGGATCTCATGTTCCAGGTTCGAGTCCCACCATGGGCGTTGTGTTCTGCTTCTTCATGTCGCATCAGCTGCTTCCTTGATGTACGCTCTGACAAAGGGAGGTTCAGACTTGGAGATAGGTTTAACACATTTATTGTACAGTTAACAATTCTCCTACTTGAGTTCGACTCTCCTGCTGATCTTGCTATCGTAACTCAATCTAACTAACCAGTCTGCTCTAAGCCACGTGTTGGGTGTGATGCTTCCTGATCTGCCCCTGTCCTTCTCTCTGAGTGTCGCCTATGGAAAGAGAAAGAGCGTGTGTGCCCTGTCCTTTTATATGGGTAGCCCCCTTGTGGTAGTGTCACCTCTGGGTGTATCGTGAATGCCCATTGGTCGTGTCCTATCTTACTCACCTATTGGTTGGATGTCTGTGTGTCATGATGTCTCTGGTGCTCCCTCTAGTGTTTATTTAGTTGTAGTGTATCTACGTTAACCCCGTGTATTTACAGTGATGCATATCACCACAACGAGATTTAAATTCAATTAAAAAAATTGACCAGGAAACTTGTCGTAAGAAACCAGATGGGGAGGAAATCTGTTTCTCTGTGACCCCAGACCCCCCAACACACACACACAGCAGGGATGGTATTAAATAACGGATAATAAACACTGCACCCAGGGTGTCGCTGTGAATGGATACATTAAAGAGTGAGGGTGAATAGCCGGGGGAGAGAGGGTGAATAGCCGGGGGAGAGAGGGTGAATAGCCGGGGGAGAGAGGGTGAATAGCCGGGGGAGAGAGAGTGAATAGCCGGGGGAGAGAGGGTGAATAGCCGGGGGAGAGAGGTTGAATAGCCGGGGGAGAGAGGGTGAATAGCCGGGGGAGAGAGGGTGAATAGCCGGGGGAGAGAGGGTGAATAGCCGGGGGAGAGAGGGTGAATAGCCGGGGGAGAGAGGGTGAATAGCCGGGGGAGAGAGGGTGAATAGCCGGGGGAGAGAGGGTGAATAGCCGGGGGAGAGAGGGTGAATAGCCGGGGGAGAGAGGGTGAATAGCCGGGGGAGAGAGGGTGAATAGCCGGGGGAGAGAGGGTGAATAGCCGGGGGAGAGAGGGTGAATAGCCGGGGGAGAGAGGGTGAATAGCCGGGGGAGAGAGGGTGAATAGCCGGGGGAGAGAAGGGGTACAGACGGGGAAAAGAGAGGGTAAATGCACGGGCAGGGAGGGACACATGAACCCCCACGGAGAGAGAGAGAGGGTGAGGACGCAGATTCCTGGCCAGAGGGGTATAGAAATGCACGAGGCCGAGAGAAATTGGTTGCGAAACATCGCTTTTTCTTTTTCATGACCCGAGTCTTTCGTCCTGCAGCCTCTCTCCCTCCACTCGGAGTGTTTCTCTTCCTCTTGTTACCATGCCTCGAGGTCGACAGTCCGGGGTGAACTCGAGTAGCCAGCGAGCGTCGCAGTTGAGCACATCACAGGTAAGCACAGGGCTGGCTGGTGTTCGCTGTACCGTCTCGCTGCTTTCCTGTGCCCAGCCCTGTGCGACTCTTGTTTGACCCTCGTTCCACACTATAACCAATCGCTATTTGTTGATGTACCATTTGTCAATGTTCTCTGTCGATTATTCATTTGTCTTCTATGTCGTACTGTGTACGTTCCCTTGGCCGCAGACAAATACTTTTCACTGTACTTCGGGACAGGCCAATAAATATCAATCCATCCACCCACACTCGCAGCCTCCTGCCTCGCAATCAGCTGAACCCAGGACAGTAATGCCTCCGATTTACACTGCTCACCATTCATTCCAATCCTGCAGTGCCTCCCGCCCAGTCTATAACCCCCTCCAAGCCTCCCTATCTCTGTAACTCCCTCCACCCCGACACCCCTCCCTATCTCTGTAATTCCCTCCACCCCGACACCCCTCCCTATCTCTGTAACTCCCTCCACCCCCTCCAACCCTCACTATCTCTGTAACTCCCTCCACCCCCTCCAACACTCCCTATCTCTGTAACTCCCTCCACCCCCTCCAACCCTCCCTATCTCTGTAACTCCCTCCACCCCCTCCAACCCTCCCTATCTCTCTAACTCCCTCCACCCCCTCCAACCCTCCCTATCTCTGTAACTCCCTCCACCCCCTCCAACCCTCCCTATCTCTGTAACTCCCTCCACCCCCTCCAACCCTCCCTATCTCTCTAACTCCCTCCACCCCCTCCAACCCTCCCTATCTCTGTAACTCCCTCCACCCCCTCCAACCCTCCCTATCTCTGTAACTCCCTCCAGCCCCTCCGACCCTCACTATCTCTCTAACCCTCCACCCCCTCCAACCCTCCCTATCTCTGTAACTCCCTCCAACCCTCACTATCACTCTAACACCCTCCAACCCTCCCTATCTCTGTAACTCCATCCACCCCCTCCAACCCTCTCTGTCACTGGAACTCCCTCCATCTCCCTACATCCCTCACTATCTCTGTAACTCCCTCCACCCCCTCCAACCCTCCCTACCTCTAACTCCATCCACCCCCTCCAACCCTCCCTATCCCTGTAACACCCTCCATCTCCCTACAATCCCCTCCATCTCCCTACAACCCTCACTATCTCTGTAACTCCCTCCATCTCCCTACAACCCTCCCTATCTCTGTAACCTCCTACAGCCCCTACAACCCTCCCTATCTCTGTAACTTCCTCCAGCCCCGACAACCCTCCCTATCTCTGTAACCTCCTCCAGCCCCGACAACCCTCCCTATCTCTGTAACTCCCTCCACCCCGACAACGCTCACTATCTCTGTAACTCCCTCCACCCCGACACCCCTCCCTATCTCTGTAACTCCCTCCACCCCTCCAACCCTCACTATCTCTGTAACCCTCCACCCCCTCCAACCCTCACTATCTCTGTAACTCCCTCCACCCCCTCCAACCCTCCCTATCTCTGTAACTCCCTCCAACCCTCCCTATCTCTGTAACTCCCTCCAACCCTCCCTATCTCTGTAACTCCCTCCACCCCTCCAACCCTCTCTATCCCTGTAACTCCCTCCACCCCCTCTAACCCTCACTGTCCCTGTAACTCCCTCCACCCCCTCCAACCCTCCTTATCTCTGTAACCCCTTCCATCTCCCTACACCCCTCCCTACCTCTGTAACTCCATCCACCCCTCCAACCCTTCCTATCCCTGTAACTCCCTCCATCGCCCTACAACCCCCTCCATCTCCATACAACCCTCACTATCTCTGTAACTCCCTCCACCCCCTCCAACCCTCACTATCTCTGTAACTCCTCCCATCTCCCTACAACCCTCACTATCTCTGTAACTCCCTCCACCCCCTCCAACCCTCCCTATCTCTGTAACTCCTTCCATCTCCCTCCAACCCTCACTACCACTGTAACTCCCTCCATCTCCCTACAACCCTCCCTATCTCTGTAACTCCCTCCATCTCCCTCAAGCCCTCACTATCACTGTAACTGTCTCCTTCCTACAACCCTCCCTATCTCTGTAACTCCCTCCATCTCCCTACAACCCTCACTATCTCTGTAACTCCCTCCATCTCCCTCCAACCCTCACTATCATTGTAACTCCCTGCATCTCCCTACAACCCTCCCTATTTCTGTAACTCCATCCATCCCCTCCAACCCTCCCTCTCTCTGTAACTCCATCCACCCCCTCCAACCCTCCCTATCTCTGTAACTCCTTCCATCTCCCTACAACCCTCCATATCTCTGGAACTCCTTCCGGCCCCGACAACCCTGCCTAT
The DNA here is from genome assembly GCF_047496885.1 of Scyliorhinus torazame. Classification (NCBI taxonomy): domain Eukaryota; kingdom Metazoa; phylum Chordata; class Chondrichthyes; order Carcharhiniformes; family Scyliorhinidae; genus Scyliorhinus; species Scyliorhinus torazame. Next base: position 16,864,029 of record NC_092728.1, read on the forward strand.
CTCTGCAACCCCCTAGAACCCTCCTTATCTTTGTAACCACCCTCAGTCCCCTACAGTCCTCCCTCAATCTGTAATCCCCTCCCACCACTGCAATCCTCCCATTTGCACTGTCGGAGGGTCAGTACTGAGGGAGCGCCGCACTGTCGGAGGGTCAGTGCTGAGGGAGCGCCGCACTGTCGGAGAGTCAGTGCTGAGGGAGCGCCGCACTGTCGGAGGGTCAGTGCTGAGGGAGCGCCGCACTGTCGGAGGGTCAGTGCTGAGGGAGCGCCGCACTGTCGGAGGGTCAGTGCTGAGGGAGCGCCGCACTGTCGGAGGGTCAGTGCTGAGGGAGCGCCGCACTGTCGGAGGGTCAGTGCTGAGGGAGCGCCGCACTGTCGGAGGGTCAGTGCTGAGGGAGCGCCGCACTGTCGGAGGGTCAGTGCTGAGGGAGCGCCGCACTGTCGGAGGGTCAGTGCTGAGGGAGCGCCGCACTGTCGGAGGGTCAGTGCTGAGGGAGCGCCGCACTGTCAGAGGGTCAGTGCTGAGGGAGCGCCGCACTGTCGGAGGGTCAGTGCTGAGGGAGTGCCGCACTGTCGGAGGGTCAGTGCTGAGGGAGCGCCGCACTGTCGGAGGGTCAGTGCTGAGGGAGCGCCGCACTGTCGGAGGGTCAGTACTGAGGGAGGCCGCACTGTTGGAGGGTCAGTGCTGAGGGAACGCCGCACTGTCGGAGGGTCAGTACTGAGGGAGGCCGCACTGTTGGAGGGTCAGTGCTGAGGGAGCGCCGCACTGTCGGAGGGTCAGTGCTGAGGGAGCACCGCACTGTCAGAGGGTCAGTACTGAGGGAGGCCGCACTGTCGGAGGGTCAGTGCTGAGGGAGCGCCGCACTGTCGGAGGGTCAGTGCTGAGGGAGCGCCACACTGTTGGAGGGTCAGTACTGAGGGAGCGCCGCACTGTCGGAGGGTCAGTACTGAGGGAGGCCGCACTGTTGGAGGGTCAGTACTGAGGGAGGCCGCACTATCGGACATCTAAACCTGCAGCACTAGCGACATTATCACATTGTCTTTTGCGAGATCTTGCTGTGTTTGCCGCCTGTCCTCCATGTCGGCAGTGACCACTGCGTGAGACGTGCCTCACGGTGTGCGTGGAAGTTTGAGGTATTCCGAGGTTGCTGGAGAAATGTGAGAATCCTCCCTCACTGTGGCACTGCCAGAGCCTCGGGGAAGCAGCCACGTTTGAATCTGTGCTTCTTGGAGCTAACCACCGCGGGGGAGAGTTCCTCACCTCATGGGCTTCTGTCCCCTTTGAGGGAGGAGAGCTGACTGCTGGTGGTCTAACCTGAGGCTCGCCGACCTCAGGCGAGGGGCAAGGTTGAGTAGGCGTGGACTTCATGACTGAACTCAGCGGGGCGGGAATTGAACCATGTCTGTTGGCCTTGATCTCCATCACAAACCAGCCGTCAAACTAACTGAGCTAAACCAGCCCCCCCCCCTTCAAAGTTTCCATCAACTATTTGTTTCTTGTTGCTGTTGTCATGTGAGTGTACCTTTAAGAAATGGGTGTTTATAAATGGGTGTGTACATAAATATCTGTAGTGAGAGTACCTTTAAGAAATGGGTGTTTATAAATGGGTGTGTATATAAATATCTGTAGTGAGAGTACCTTTAAGAAATGGGTGTTTCCTACTGCAATGATGTCAGAGTGTGGGTGGAGCCAGGCTGTCTGTCAGCTTTTTACTTTCGTTTTTGAGCAGGCTGCAGGATGTGTTAGTTTCGTTTTCAATGTTGGAGCTGAAGCCAGACAGAGCGGGTGTACTGTTGATCTCTCTGCCATAAAAAGACTATCTCTTGATCATTTGGTGAATTCAGAATTATAAATGTTCTCAGTAGTGACTCTAACCTGATGTGCTTCTGGTAAAGGGTGTTTTAAGTCGTATGGATGTCAAAAGGAAAGTTTAAAGGTTTACTTAGCGTTGTATACTTTGGGGGTTGTATTTGAATTAATGGTTGCTAAGATGTTCACTGTAGATGACTTCCGGGTGCGGCGATGACCAGCTGAGTCGCACGTTTCGGCAGCTCCCGGTGGAACGGACTTTTGGGCTCTTAATAAGAGCCCCAACGGCAATTTTAACGGCTAAACGTACTGTGCGGTGAACCAGAAAGGAATCCCCCCTGGATACGGATGAAAAAAGGAGAGGAAGGTGGCCGGATTGCGGTGGATCCTTTAGAGCAGCGGCAAGGAAGGCAAGCAAAAACCAAGATGGCGTCGGAAGGTGGCAGTTTAACATGGGGCCCTGAACAACAAGAGTTCTTGAAACGCTGCATGGAAGAACTCAAAAAGGAAATGAAGAAGGCGCTGTTGGCCCCGATATTACAGCCGATCGAAGGGCTAAAGGAGGAGCAAAAGACCCAGGAGCGGGAGCTTCGGGTCGTGAAGGCAAAAAGGCTGCCGAGAACGAGGACGACATACAGGGCCTGGTGGTGAAGACGGAGATGCACGAGGCACACCATAAACGATGTGTGGAAAGGCTGGAGGTGCTGGAGAACAACGCGAGGAGGAACAACCTAAGGATTCTTGGTCTTCCTGAAGGTGCGGAGGGAGCGGACGTCGGGGCATATGTGAGCACGATGCTGCACTCGTTAATGGGAGCGGAGGCCCCGGCGGGTCCGCTGGAGGTGGAGGGAGCATACCCAGTGATGGCGCGAGGACCGAGAGCAGGAGAAATTCCCAGAGCCATAGTGGTGAGATTCCTCCGTTTTAAGGATAGAGAGATGGTCCTTAGATGGGCAAAGAAAACTCGGAGCAGTAAATGGGAGAACGCAGTGATCCGCGTATACCAAGACTGGAGTGCGGAGGTGGCGAGAAGGAGGGCGAGCTTTAATCGGGCCAAGGCGGTGCTTCACAAAAAGAAGATAAAATTTGGAATGCTGCAACCGGCAAGACTGTAGGTCACATATCAAGGGAGGCACCACTACTTCGAGACGGCGGATGAGGCGTGGACTTTTAGCGTGGAAGAAAAATTGGAATGAGCGGGTTATTAAAGAAAAGAACGTTTGAAACAAAGTGGTGGGGCGAGTATGGGGGGCGAAGAGGGGGGTAAAAAGGGGGGGAAAAGGAGTTTTATGTTATTAATCCTGCGATGTGGTAACTTTTCTCTCTTCCACAGGAGGTGGTGGGGGGAGGAAAGGAGGTGGAGGAGATGGGGCGTTGGCCATTGGGGGCGGGGCCAAGGGGGAAGCGCGGGCTCGGTTCCCGCGCTAAGATAATCATGTCGGGAATAGAGAAGCAGGAAGGAGGGGGCGTCGCACGGTGCAAGCCGAGGTCACGGGGGGAAGCCGAGGTCGGCCAGAGTTTGCTGACTTCTGGGAGCAACATGGGGGGTGTAACTACGCTAGTGGGGGATCTAGCGGGTGGGAGGGGGAATTATTGGGCTGCTGCTGCTGGGGAGAGGGGGGAGCTGGCATGGGGTGGGATGGGCGGGGGGGCACCGCCTGGGGGGGGACACAGCTGCGTGGGAACCGGGTGAGGAGCTGGAAAAAGGGGATGGCTAATCGACAAGGGGGGGGGTAAAAAGCCCCCCAACCCGGCTGATCACGTGGAACGTGAGAGGGCTGAACGGGCCGATAAAGAGGGCACGGGTACTCGCACACCTTAAGAAACTTAAGGCAGACGTGGTTATGTTACAGGAAACACACTTGAAACTGATAGACCAGGTGAGACTACGCAAAGGTTGGGTGGGGCAGGTGTTCCATTCGGGGCTAGATGCGAAAAACAGGGGGGTGGCTATATTAGTGGGGAAGCGGGTAATGTTTGAGGCAAAGACTATAGTGGCGGATAGCGGGGGCAGATACGTGATGGTGAGTGGCAAACTACAGGGGGAGACGATGGTTTTGGTAAATGTATATGCCCCGAACTGGGATGATGCCAATTTTATGAGGCGTATGCTAGGACGCATCCCGGACCTAGAGGTGGGAAAGTTGGTAATGGGGGGAGATTTCAATACGGTGTTGGAACCAGGGCTGGACAGGTCGAGGTCCAGGACTGGAAGGAGGCCGGCAGCAGCCAAGGTGCTTAAAGATTTTATGGAGCAGATGGGAGGAGTAGACCCGTGGAGATTTAGCTGACCTAGGAGTAAGGAGTTTTCGTTTTTCTCCTATGTCCACAAAGTCTATTCGCGAATAGACTTTTTTGTTTTGGGAAGGGCGTTGATCCCGAAGGTGAGGGGAACGGAGTATACGGCTATAGCCATTTCGGATCACGCTCCACATTGGGTGGACTTGGAGATGGGGGAGGAAACAGAAGGGCGCCCACCCTGGAGAATGGACATGGGACTAATGGCAGATGAAGGGGTGTGTCTAAGGTTGAGGGGGTGCATTGAAAAGTACTTGGAACTCAATGATAATGGGGAGGTCCAGGTGGGAGTGGTCTGGGAGGCGCTGAAGGCAGTGGTTAGAGGGGAGCTGATATCAATAAGGGCACATAAAGGAAAGCAGGAGAGTAGGGAATGGGAGCGGTTGCTGTAAGAACTTCTGAGGGTGGACAGGCAATATGCGGAGGCACCGGAGGAGGGACTGTACAGGGAAAGGCAAAGGCTACACGTAGAATTTGACTTGCTGACAACGGGTACTGCAGAGGCACAATGGAGGAAGGCACAGGGTGTACAGTACGAATATGGGGAGAAGGCGAGCAGGTTGCTGGCCCACCAATTGAGGAAAAGGGGAGCAGCGAGGGAAATAGGGGGAGTGAGGGATGAGGAAGGAGAGATGGAGCGGGGAGCGGAGAGAGTGAATGGAGTGTTCAAGGCATTTTATAAAAAATTATACGAAGCTCAACCCCCGGATGGGAGGGAGAGAATGATGGGCTTTCTGGACCGGCTGGAATTACCCAAGGTGGAGGAGCAGGAAAGGGTGGGACTGGGAGCACGGATTGAAATAGAGGAAGTAGTGAAAGGAATTAGGAGCATGCAGGCGGGGAAGGCTCCGAGACCGGATGGGTTCCCAGTTGAATTTTACAGGAAATATGTGGACTTGCTCGCCCCGCTACTGATGAGGACCTTTAATGAGGCAAAGGAAAGGGGACAGCTGCCCCCGACTATGTCTGAGGCAACAATATCGCTTCTCCTAAAGAAGGAAAAGGACCCGCTGCAATGCGGGTCCTATAAGACCTATTTCCCTCCTAAATGTAGACGCTAAGATTCTGGCCAAGGTAATGGCAATGAGGATAGAGGATTGTGTCCCGAGGGTGGTCCATGAGGACCAAACTGGGTTTGTGAAGGGGAGACAGCTGAATACGAATATACGGAGGCTGCTAGGGGTAATGATGATGCCCCCACCAGAGGGGGAAGCGGAGATAGTGGTGGCGATGGATGCCGAGAAAGCATTTGATAGAGTGGAGTGGGATTATCTGTGGGAGGTGCTGAGGAGATTTGGTTTTGGAGATGAGTATGTTGGATGGGTGCAGCTGTTGTATAGGGCCCCAGTGGCGAGTGTGGTCACGAATGGACAGGGATCTGCATACTTTCGGCTCCATAGAGGGACAAGGCAGGGATGCCCTCTGTCCCCATTATTGTTTGCACTGGCGATTGAGCCCCTGGCAATAGCATTGAGGGGTTCCAAGAAGTGGAGGGGAGTACTTAGAGGAGGAGAAGAACACCGGGTATCTCTGTATGCGGATGATTTGTTGTTCTATGTAGCGGACCCGGCGGAGGGGATGCCAGAGATAATGCGGACACTTTGGGAGTTTGGAGAATTCTCAGGATATAAACTGAACATGGGGAAAAGTGAGTTGTTTGTGGTGCATCCAGGGGAGCAGAGCAGAGAAATAGAGGACTTTCCGCTGAGGAAGGTAACAAGGGACTTTCGTTACTTGGGGATCCAGATAGCCAAGAATTGGGGTACATTGCATAGGTTAAATTTAACGCGATTAGTGGAACAAATGGAGGAGGACTTCAAGAGATGGGACATAGTATCCCTGTCACTGGCAGGGAGGGTGCAGGCGGTTAAAATGGTAGTCCTCCCGAGATTCCTCTTTGTGTTTCAGTGCCTCCCGGTGGTGATCACGAAGGCTTTTTTCAAAAGGATCGAAAAGAGTATCATGAGTTTTGTGTGGGCCGGGAAGACCCCGAGAGTGAGGAAGGGATTCTTACAGCGTAGTAGGGATAGGGGGGGGGGTGCTGGCACTACCGAGCCTAAGTGAGTACTACTGGGCCGCCAATATCTCAATGGTGAGTAAGTGGATGGGAGAAGAGGAGGGAGCGGCGTGGAAGAGATTGGAGAGGGCGTCCTGTAGGGGGACTAGCCTACAAGCTATGGTGACGGCCCCATTGCCGTTCTCACCGAAGAAATACACCACAAGCCCGGTGGTGGTGGCGACTTTGAAAATTTGGGGACAGTGGAGACGGCATAGGGGAAAGACGGGAGCCTTGGTGGGGTCCCCGATAAGAAATAACCATAGGTTTGCCCCGGGGAGAATGGATGGGGGATTTGGAATATGGCAAAGAGCAGGAGTAACGCAACTAAAAGATCTGTTTGTGGATGGGAAGTTCGCAAGTCTGGGAGCGCTGACCGAGAAATATGGGTTGCCTCAAGGGAATGCATTCCGGTATATGCAACTGAGGGCTTTTGCGAGGCAACAGGTGAGGGAATTCCCGCAGCTCCCGACGCATGAGGTGCAGGACAGAGTGATCTCAAAGACATGGGTGGGGGACGGTAAGGTGTCAGATATATATAGGGAAATGAGGGACGAGGGGGAGATTATGGTAGATGAGCTGAAAGGGAAATGGGAAGAAGAGCTGGGGGAGGAGATTGAGGAGGGGCTGTGGGCGGATGCCCTAAGTAGGGTAAACTCATCGTCCTCGTGTGCCAGGCTAAGCCTGATTCAATTTAAGGTGTTACACAGGGCGCATATGACTGGAGCACGGCTCAGTAAATTTTTTGGGGTAGCGGACATGTGTGCGAGATGCTCGAGAAGCCCAGCGAATCACACCCACATGTTCTGGTCATGTCCGGCACTACAGGGGTTCTGGGTGGGGGTGACAAAGGTGCTTTCGAAAGTAGTGGGGGTCCAGGTCGAACCAAGCTGGGGGCTGGCTATATTTGGGGTTGCACAAGAGCCGGGAGTGCAGGAGGCGAGAGAGGCCAATGTTTTGGCCTTTGCGTCCCTAGTAGCCCGGCGCAGGATACTGTTGATGTGGAAGGAAGCCAAGCCCCCGGGGGTGGAGACCTGGATAAATGACATGGCAGGGTTTATAAAGCTGGAACGGATTAAGTTTGTCCTCAGGGGATCGGCTCAAGGGTTTACCAGGCGGTGGCAACCGTTCGTCGAATACCTCGCAGAAAGATAGAGGGAATGGAAAAGAAGAAGACAACAGCAGCAGCCCGGCGGCGGCGGGGGGGGGGGGGGGGGGGGGAACCAGAAGTAATCTCAGGGTTGTTAATGTATATGTATAATATGTATAGGTCGTTGCTATAAATAATTGTATATTGGACTGTTAAATCATATTTTTGGAGTGTTTATCTGAGACAAGGCAGTTGCCATTTAGTTTTAGTTTTCATTTTTGTCATATATTATTTATTCTTTGTTTATACAACAGGTCATTGTTATTTATACAGTTATATTATTGTGTAAAGGATACACAATGTACTGTGATGGTTGACCAAGAATTTTCAATAAAATATTTTTTTTAAAAAAGATGTTCACTGTATGTTTTAAAAAGGTTAACTTGAGTTTATAGAATAAACATTGTTTTGTTTTACAAACCACTGGTCCATTTCTGCTGTCCCACACCTGGAGAGTGGGCCGTGCGCTCCCCACACCACAATCTATTAAAAGTTGTGGGTCAGGTGAACTCCATGATACACTTCGGGGTTCTCTACACCCTGACCCATAACACTGTGCCCCGAGAGTTAACGTTTCAGGGCCAGTACGAAGAGTGTCGAAGCGTGAAGTCCAGATCCCTCCGGCGGATGCCGTACGGGTGCGTTGCTGACGCCTCCTGCCCGTCGCATTCGCTCGTCTTTGTGGATGAGTGCATCGCTGCCCATTGCTGCCGTGTACCGGGCTTGGCGGGGGGGGGGGGGGTCTGCCGATAGAGGAGGTTGCCAGTCCGTCCCCTGCAAGAAGCCCTGCGCTCGTGTGAAAAGGTGTGGTTATCCGCGCCCACCCTGTCACCAACCCCACCCTTGCCCTCCGGAATCAAGCTTTGACTCTTGCCCCCTTTTCCAGAACGATGAGGACTCTGATATGGACGAGGGGGGCCCCTCGCAGAGTGCCACAGGCTCGCAGGCCCAACGCAACCTGGACAAGCTGACTCCCGCTGCTGTCGACAGGAAGGTAGGCAACTGTTCCCCCGTTTTCCCCCCCCCCACACCACCCTACCCCCCCCCCCCCACACCACCCTGCTCCCCCAGCCCATCCCTCCCTCCCCACTGCTCGACAGTATCACAAACAGAGGAGGCCATTCAGCCCCTCTCGAGCCTGTTACACAGGAACAGGAGGAGGCCCATTTAGCCCTTCTCGAGCCTGTTACACAGGAACAGGAGGAGGCCCCATTCAGGCCCCTCTCGAGCCTGTTACACAGGAACAGGAAGAGGCCCCATTCAGGCCCCACTTGAGCCTGTTACACAGGAACAGGAGGAGGCCCATTTAGCCCCTCCCGAGCCTGCTGCACAGGAAGAAGGGGAGCCCATTCAGCCCCTCTCGAGCCTGTTACACAGGAACAGGAGGAGGCCCATTCAGCCCCTCTCGAGCCTGTTACACAGGAACAGGAGGAGGCCCATTCAGCCCCTCTCGAGCCTGTTACACAGGAACAGGAGGAGGCCCATTCAGCCCCTCTCGAGCCTGTTACACAGGAACAGGAGGAGGCCCATTCAGCCCCTCTCGAGCCTGTTACACAGGAACAGGAGGAGGCCCATTCAGCCCCTCTCGAGCCTGTTACACAGGAACAAGAGGAGGCCCATTCAGCCCCTCTCGAGCCTGTTACACAGGAACAAGAGGAGGCTCATTCAGCCCCTCGAGCATGCTCTATCATCACATCAGATCAAGGTTGATCTGAAGTTGGACTCCATCTACCTGCCACAGTTCCGTAATCCTTAACCCCCTTACTCAGCAATAACCTGGGCACTTATGCCCTCAGTGACGCCCTGTGAGGCCAATATGGCTTTCACGAGATTCAGGGCCCAGAACTGCAAAACCGTTATTCCCATCTGCGCAATTAGTCTCTCAGTGACCCCCTGCGAGGCCGATATATCCTGCCTGAGGCACATGGCTCCGCTCCAGAGAATCCCTACAGTGCAGAGGGAGGCCACCGAAGAGCACCCTACTCCCCCGCCATCACCCAGCAATCCCACCTAGGGGCGATTCAGCGCGGCCAATCCACCTAACCCGCACCTCTTTGGACTGCGGGAGGAAACCGGAGCCCCCGGAGGAAGCCCACGCACACACGGGGAGAACGTGCAGACTCCGCACCCGAGGTCTCCCCATTGCAATCTGCTTTCCCCTCCAGGTTTTGATGGGGGGGGGGGCTAATGGGCTCTTTCGCTTCATGTTCCACAGGTGAGCGAGGTGGTCCAGTACATCCTGATTATGGAACAGAGGAAGATCCCAGTCAAACGGAAAGGTGAGTGAGTTGGGAGCGAGCGGCCACCAGGCAGCTGGAGGTGGGACCAATTGCTGCGCGTGTTTTTCTTCCGCCTGCTGGCCAAGATTTAGGCCTCGAGGATAGAGGATTGTGTTCCGGGGGGTGACAGGGGAGGACCAGGCGGGGTTTGTCAAAAGTAGGCAGTTAACAGCCAACGTTAGAAGACTCTTGAATGTCATCACGACGCCCTCCGAGGGTGGGTGGTGGTGGGGGGGGGGGGGGGGAGGAGGAGGTTGAGGTGGTGGTCGCTATGGACGCGGAGAAGGCCTTCGACCAGGTGGAGTGGAAGTATTTGTGGGAGGTCGTGGGGCGGTTTGGGTTTGGGCAGGGCTTTGTAGACTGGCTCCGGGTGCTGTACCAGGCACCGGTGACGAGCGTGCGGACGAACCGGGTGAGTTCGGACTATCGGCTGCACCGAGGGACAAGGCAAGGATGTCCACTCTCCCCACTGTTGTTTGCCTTGGCTGTAGAGCCATTGGCGATGGCGTTGAGAGCATCGAAGGACTGGAAGGGGCTAAACCGGGTGGAGGGTGGAGCACGGGGTCTCGTGGTATGCGGACGACTTACTCCTGTATATTTCAGACCCGTTAGGCGGGAATGGGGGATCCTCGGGGAATTTGGCCGGTTCTTGGGGTATAAATTGAATATGGGTAAGAGTGAGGTCTTTGTGATCCAGGCGTGGGGGACAGGAGAGGAGACTGGGGGAGATGTTGTTTAAAGTGGTGGGAGGGAGTTTTCGCTACCTGGGTATTCGGGTGGCACGGCGATGGGAGCAGTTACATATATTAAATCTGGCCCAGTTAGTTGAGCAAATGAAGAAGGATTTTCGGAGGTGGGACATGCTCCTGTTGTCACTGTCGGGGAGGGTACAGACCAGTAAAGATGACGGTTCTCCCGAGAGTTTTCTTTGTTTTCCAGTGCCTCCCTATTTTTATCCCGAAGGCCTTTTTTAAGCGGGTCAGTGCGATGATCTCTGGGTTTGTGTGAGCGGGTAAAACCCCGTGAGTAAGGACGGTGCTGTTGGAGCGGAGCCGAGGCGGGGGAGAGGGAGGGTCGGCCCTACCGAACTTCAGGAATCGACTGGGCGGCAAATATAGCCACTGTCAGGAAGTGGGTCGTGGGGGAGGGTTCGGTATGGGAGCAGATGGAGGTGGCATCATGTAGGGGCACTAGTAACGGCACCTTTGCCGTTCTCGCCGGCCCGGTACTCCACAAGCCCGGTGGTGGTGGCGACCCTGAGAGTTTGGGGACAGTGGCGGAAGCATGTGGGAGTGGAGGGTCTGGGCTCCAATTTGTGGTACTCACCGGTTTCTCCCGGGGAGGATGGATGGGGGGGTTTCGGAGGTGGAAGAGGCCAGTGATTGAGAGGCTGGGGGATCTGTTTATCAATGGGAGCTTTCCTTGTTTCGAGGATCTGGAAGAGGAGTTTGAATTTCCGGGAGGGAATGGGTCTCGTTATCTGCAGGTGAAGGACTTTGTGCAAAGTCAGGTTTTGATCTTTCCGCTTCTACCACCCCAGGGGATACAGGACGAGGAAGTTTCTAGAACGGGGATGGGGGAGGGGAAGGTCTCAGACATTTATAAAGAACTACCAGTGAGCCAGAGAAGACACAGCTAGAGTGAGACAGCAAAGAGTGAGTTTGGGAATTTGAATCTAGGTGGGAATTTGAAGCTGGGTGGGGAGGAAGTGCTTTTTATCCCTGGTAAATTACTGGTAAGTAGTTTTTCTGTTTTCTTTTTCTTTTCATTGGTATATTTATTTATTTTTTCTTCATTTTTGGGGGGGGAAATTGTAGCTGTTGAAGTTAACCGAAGGTTTAAGACATGGCAGGAGATCTCAGACTCGTGTCATGCTCCTCATGTGCGATGTGGGTGCTCAGGGACACGTCCACTGACCCTGGCTCCTTCACGTGCAAGAAATGTGTCCAGTTGCAGCTCCTGTTAGACCGCTTGACGGCTCTGGAGCTGCGGATGGACTCACTTTGGAGCGTCCGCGATGCTGAGGACGTCGTGGATAGCACGTTTAGCGAGTTGGTCACACTGCAGGTGAAAGTTACTGAGGGAGATAGAAAATGGGTGACCAAAAGACAGAGCAAGAGTGGGAAGGCAGTGCAGGTGTCCCCTGCGGTCATCTCCCTGCAAAACAGATATACCGCTTTGGATACTGTTGAGGGAGATGGCTCACCAGGGGAAGGCAGCAGCAGCCAGGTTCATGGCACCGTGGCTGGCTCTGCTGCGCAGCTGGGCAGGAAGAAGAATGGCAGGGCTATAGTGATAGGGGACTCAATCGTAAGGGGAATAGATAGGTGGTTCTGCGGACGCAATCGAGACTCCTGGATGGTATGTTGTCTCCCTGGTGCAAGGATCAAGGATGTCTCGGAGCGGCTGCAGGACATTCTGCGGGGGGGTGAGGGTGAACAGCCAGCTGTCGTGGTGCACAAAGGCACCAACGATATAGGTAAATAACGGGACGAGGTCCTACAAGCTGAATTCAGGGAGTTAGGAGTTAAACTAAAAAGTAGGACCTCAAAGGTAGTCATCTCAGGATTGCTACCAGTGCCACGAGCTAGTCAGAGTAGGAATGTCAGGATAGATAGGATTAATGCGTGGCTCGAGAGATGGTGCACGAGGGAGGGATTCAAATTCCTGGGGCATTGGAACCGGTTCTGGGGGAGGTGGGACCAGTACAAACCGGACAGTCTGCACCTGGGCAGGACTGGAATCTATGTCCTAGAGTGTTTGCTAGAGCTGTTGGTGAGAGTTTGGCAGGGGGATGGGAACCAATGCAGGAAGTTGGAAGGTAGTAAAACAGGGACAGAAACAAAAGGCAGTAAGGGGGAAAGTGTAAGGCAGAGAAGCCAGAGTCAAAAATCAAAAAGGGCAACAGTACAAGGTACAGTGACTGAGGGGAGCTCAGTGAATAGGACCAGGAATACTAAAAGAAATAAAATGGGAAGTGAAAACATTAATGCCAAGCGACGCGGCAGGTTGTTACATGAAGATATGGGTTCAACGATAAGGAAAATTAGGAGAAAAGTTAAGAGGAAATATAACTTAGGGGAGGTCACTGATCGAGGTGTTAAGATTCAAAATAGAGGTAAAAAAGCCAACATAAGTGTACTTTACCTGAATGCTCGTAGTATTCGGAATAAGGTAAATGAGTTGTCGGCGCAAATCATCGTGAATGACTATGATTTAGTGGCCATTACTGAAACATGGTTAAAGGATGGTCACGACTGGGAGTTAAATATTCCGAGCACGGTGGTGCACTGGGTTAGCATTGCAGCCTCACGGCGCCGAGGTCCCAGGTTCGATCCCGGCTCTCGGTCACTGTCCATGTGGAGTTTGCACATTCTCCCCGTGTTTGCGTGGGTTTCGCCCCACAACCCAAAGATGTGCAGGCTAGGTGGATTAGCCACGCTAAATTGCCCCTTAGTTGGAAAAAATGAATTGGGTAGTCTAAATTTATTTTTAAAAATATCCGAGGGTATCAAACTACTTGGAAGGACAGAGTGGATGGTGAGGGAGGTGGTGTAGCTCTGTTATTTAAAGATGACATCCGGGCAACATTAAGTGATGACATCGGTGTTATGGAGGAATTCATTTGGGTGGAAATCAGGAATAGTAAGGTGAAAAAGTCACTGATAGGAGTAGTCTATAGGCCACCAAATAGTAACATTATGGTGGGGCAGGCAATAAACAAAGAAATAACTGATGCATGTAGAAATGGTACAGCAGTTATCATGAGGGATTTTAATCTACGTGTTGATTGGTTTAACCAGGTCGGTCAAGGTAGCCTTGAGGAGGAGTTTATAGAATGTATCCGCGATAATTTCCTAAAACAGTATGTAATGGAACCTACGAGGGAACAAGTGGTCCTAGATCTGGTCCTGTGTAATGAGACAAGATTGATTCAGGATCTCATAGTTAGGGATCCTCTCGGAAGGAGCGATCACAATATGGTGGAATTTAAAATACAGATGGAGGGTGAGAAGGTAAAATCAAACGCTAGTGTTTTGTCCTTAAACAAAGGAGATTACAATGGGATGAGAGAAGAACTAGCCACGGTAGACTGGGAGCAAAGGCTTTATGGTGAAACAGTTGAGGAACAGTGGAGAACCTTCCAAGCGATTTTTCACAGTGATTTGGAGTTGGGGATCAAGGGCAATGTGTCCAAGTTTGCAGACGACACTAAGATAAGTGGTAAAGCAAAAAGTGCAGAAGATACTGGAAGTCTGCAGAGGGATTTGGATAGGCTAAGTGAATGGGCTAGGGTCTGGCAGATGGAATACAATGTTGACAAATGTGAGGTTATCCATTTTGGTAGGAATAACAGCAAAAGGGATTATCATTTAAATGATAAAATACTAAAACATGCTGCTGTGCAGAGAGACCTGGGTGTGCTAGTGCATGAGTTGCAGAAAGTTGGTTTTCAGGTGCAACAGGTGATTAAGAAGGCAAATGGAATTTTGTCCTTCATTGCTAGAGGGATGGAGTTTAAGACTAGGGAGGTTCTGCTGCAATTGTATAAGGTGTTAGTGAGGCCACACCTGGAGTATTGTGTTCAGTTTTGGTCTCCTTACTTGAGAAAGGACGTACTGACACTGGAGGGTGTGCAGAGGAGATTCACTAGGTTAATCCCAGAGCTGAAGGGGTTGGATTACGAGGAGAGGTTGAGTAGACTGGGACTGTACTCGTTGGAATTTAGAAGGATGAGGGGGGATCTTATAGAAACATATAAGATTATGAAGGGAATAGATAGGATAGATGCGGGCAGGTTGTTTCCACTGGCGGGTGAAAGCAGAACTAGGGGGCATAGCCTCAAAATAAGGGGAAATAGATTTAGGACTGAGTTTAGGAGGAACTTCTTCACCCAAAGGGTTGTGAATCTCTGGAATTCCTTGCCCAGTGAAGCAGTTGAGGCTCCTTCATTAAATGTTTTTAAGATAAAGAGAGAGAGTTTTTTTGAAGAATAAAAGGATTAAGGGTTATGGTGTTCGGGCCGGAAAGTGGAGCTGAGTCCACAAAAGATCAGCCATGATCTCATTGAATGGTGGAGCAGGCTCGAGGGGCTAGATGGCCTACTCCTGCTCCTAGTTCTTATGGAGTGGGGGGAAACCTAGATAGGGGAGGTTAAACGTAAATGGGAAGATGAGCTGGGTAAGGAGTTAGAGGCGGGTCTGTGGGACGATGCTCTGAGCAGAGTCAACACGTCCTCATCATGTGCCAGGCTCAGCCTGATACAATTCAAGATGGTTCACCGGGAACACATGACGGTGGCCCGGATGAGCAGATTTATTTTGGGTAGAGGACAGGTCTGTGAGATGTGCAGGGGGGCCCGCAAACCATGCAGGAATTGGCGGATGTCACGGCCACGGTACTAAAAATGAGGGTGGTGCCGAGTCCAGAGTTGGCGATTTTCGGAGTGTCGGAAGGCCCGTGAGTCCAGGGGGCGAGAGAGGCTGACGTTTTGGCCTCTGCCTCCCTGGTAGCCCGGAGACGGATATTACTAGTGTGGGGGGACTCGGAGCCCCCGAAATCGGGGGTTTGGGTTAGCGACATGGCCGGGTTTCTGAGGCTTGAGAAAATCAAGTTTGCCCAATAGGGTCAACGTTAGGGTTCGTTCGGAGGTGGCAGCCGTTTATCGACTTCTTCGGGGAAAACTAAACTGTCAGCAGATTCAATAAGGGGGGGGGGTGAGGGAATGAGGGCGGTAGGGGGAGTTAAGGAGGAAACCCACGCAGACACGGGGAGGACGTGCAGACTCCGCACAGACAATGACCCAAGCCAGAATCGAACCTGGGACCATGGATCTGTGAAGCAATTGTGCTATCCACAATGCTACCGTGCTGCCCTTAAGAACAAATAAATCTACACTATATCATTTTCCCGTAATCCATGTACCTATCCAACAGCTGCTTGAAGGTCCCTAATGTTTCCGACTCAACTACTTCCACAGGCAGTGCATTCCATGCCCCCACTACTCTCTGGGTAAAGAACCTACCTCTGATATCCCTCCTATATCTTCCACCTTTCACCTTAAATTTATGTCCCCTTGTAATGGTGTGTTCCACCTGGGGAAAAAGTCTCTGACTGTCTACTCTATCTATTCCCCTGATCATCTTATACAGTCCAAAGATGTGCGGGTTAGGTGAATTGGCCAATGATAAATTGCCCTTAATGTCCAAATTGCCCTTGGTGTTGGGTGGAGGTGTTGGGTTTGGGTAGGGTGCTCTTTCCAAGAGCCGGTGCAGACTCAAAGGGCCAAATGGCCTCCTTCTGCACTGTAAATTCTATGATAATCTATGATTAATCTAGGACAAAGGTTCGGCACAACATCGTGGGCCGAAGGGCCTGTTCTGTGCTGTATTTTCTATGTTCTATGTTTAGTTTAATTCAGTTTAGGCGGGTTCAGCGAGGGGAGAAGGAGTGGTTTGGGGATTGTGTGTGTCAGCTATGTTGGCGGCGTATGGTTGTTGGGTGGTGTGGGGGGGGGGGTTACATACTGAATTATGTTTACATTTGTATTTGTATCTTTTATTGTTATAAAACCATAAATGCCTCAATAAAATGTTTGTTTAAAAAAAAAATGTTTTTCTTCTGCCTCAGTCCGACTGTTAGATACAGAGTAAAGCTCCCTCTACACTGTCCCCATCAAACACTCCCAGGACAGGTACAGCACGGGGTTAGATACAGAGTAAAGCTCCCTCTACACTGTCCCCATCAAACACTCCCAGGACAGGTACAGCACGGGGTTAGATACAGAGTAAAGCTCCCTCTACATTGTCCCCATCAAACACTCCCAGGACAGGTACAGCACCGGGTTAGATACAGAGTAAAGCCCCCTCTCCACTGTCCCCATCAAAGACTCCCAGGACAGGTACAGCACGGGGTTAGAGACAAAGTAAAGCTCCCTCTACACTGTCCCCATCAAACACTCCCAGGACAGGTACAGCACGGGGTTAGATACAGAGTCAAGCTCCCTCTACACTGTCCCCATCAAACACTCCCAGGACAGGTACAGCACAGGGTTAGATACAGAGTAAAGCCCCCTCTCCACTGTCCCCATCAAAGACTCCCAGGACAGGTACAGCACCGGGTTAGATACAGAGTAAAGCCCCCTCTCCACTGTCCCCATCAAAGACTCCCAGGACAGGTACAGCACGGGGTTAGAGACAAAGTAAAGCTCCCTCTACACTGTCCCCATCAAACACTCCCAGGACAGGTACAGCACGGGGTTAGATACAGAATCAAGCTCCCTCTACACTGTCCCCATCAAACACTCCCAGGACAGGTACAGCACGGGGTTAGATACAGAGTAAAGCTCCCTCTACAGTGTCCCCATCAAACACTCCCAGGACAGGTACAGCACAGGGTTAGATACAGAGTAAAGCCCCCTCTCCACTGTCCCCATCAAAGACTCCCAGGACAGGTACAGCACAGCGTTAGAGACAAAGTAAAGCTGCCTCTACAGTGTCCTCATCAAACGCTTCCAGGACAGGTACAGCACGGGGTTCGATACAGAGTAAAGCTCCCTCTACACTCTCCCCATCAAACACTCCCAGGACAGGTACAGCACGGGGTTAGACACAGAGTAAAGCTCCCTCTACAGTGTCCCCATCAAATGCTTCCAGGACAGGTACAGCACGGGGTTAGATGCAGAGTAAAGTTCCCTTTACACTGTCCCCATCAAACACTCCCAGGACAGGTACAGCACGTGGTTAGATACAGAGTAAAGCTCCCTCTATACTGTCCCCATCAAACACTCCCAGGACAAGGACAGCACGGGGTTAGATACAGAGTAAAGCTCCCTACACAAAAGTGCTCAATTAGGTCGCCCCCTAGTCGTCTCTGCTCCAGCAAAAACAACCCATACCTATCCAACCTCTCTTCATAACATCCCAGGCAATAGCCTGGTGAATCTCCTCTGCACTCACTCCAGTGCAACCACATCCTTCCTATAATGTGGCGATCGGAATTGCACAGACTACTCCAGCTGTGGCCTCACCAACGTTCTGCACAACTCCAACATGACCTCCCTACCTTTGTGACTCGATTGATAAAGGCAAGTGTCCCATATCCGTACTTCATCTCCCCAACCTGTCCTCCCACCTTCAGAGATCTATGGACAAACACTCGAGGGTCCATTAATCAATCCTCTGACCATGCTAAGACGTCATCCTTGACGCCACGAGCACTTCTCTTGTGTGTCGATAGTTCGTGTGGCACCTCCTCTAAATCCAGGTGTCCTGCCTCGACCGTCTGAACCTCTCTCACCCTTGGATTCTGTCTCCTTCTGCAGATATTATCAAGCACGTCCTGAAGGACTACAGATCGAGATACGTGGAGATCCTGAAACGCACCACCAAGACCTTTCACCAGGTTAGTGTTGGTGTCCAGCACTGACTACCCAACCCCAGGACAGGCTCCTCGTCCCCATGGTTACCGCGGCTTGTCTTTCTGTGCCACATCCCTACCACCCCTCAAGATTCCTCTTCCGTATATGCTTTCTGATACATTTGTTTTATTTCTGTATCTTTTTGTTGTAACTCCGTCAATTTTCCTGAACTAAAAATATCTGCCTCACCCTCCACCTGTTCTTGTTCTTTTTCAACCATCTGATCAAAAATCGTTTCTGATAATTGCACTTCAACTTCATCTTCACTCTTTGATTTCTCCTCTTGTCTTAACCTGTGACTTTACGACCTTGTTACTACACAATCCGGAGAAATCCCAGGATATTCGTCCTTCAACACTTCAGTTGTCTGATTTTCCACTGGCTTATCAACCACAGTATGCATCACTCCCACCTGCGATCCAGCTATATCATTACCCAAGATAAACTGTATTCCTGGACAAGATAGTTTCTCTATTACTCCTACTACCACTTCACCACTCTTCACTGGACTTTCCAACCTTACTTTATATAATGGAACACTACTCCTCTCACCCTGAATTCCACATATTACCACCTTTTCTGGCAACATTCTTCCCAAAGTACATAAGTCCTCATCTCTTACCATTAAAGATTGACTAGCTCCCGGATCTCTTAAAATTGTGACTCCTTTACCTCCTCCTCCAGGTATACATTAAAAAAAAATAAAAAAATTTAGAGTACCCAATTAATTTTTTCCAATGATGGGGCAATTTAGCGTGGCCAATCCACCTAGCCTGCACATCTTCGGGTTGTGGGGGCGAAACCCTCGCAAACACGGGGAGAATGTGCAAACTCCACACGGACAGTGACCCAGAGCCGGGATCGAACCTGGAACCTCGGCGCCGTGAGGCAGCAGGGCTAACCCACTGCGCCACCCTGCTGCTCCCCTCCTGGTACACATGAGTAAACTTTACCCACACGAGTAAATTCTTTAAAGACATCTGGCACATTCTTAATTACTTCTTGAACAGGCTGTACAATCGTTTGCACCTCCTTCGCTTCACTTGGGCTTTCCTTTACCACTCTAACAAACCCCACTGTCTTATCCTGTTTTACCACATCAGCCTTCCCAGTGCTTTTCTTCAACCACCAACACTGTGACTTTACATGGCCTAGTTTATTACAGTGAAAACATCCGAAACTTTTCATTTCTTTTCCACCCTCCTGGATTTCTTTTTTAATCTGAGGTACACTCTCCTTATTATCTCCCATCAGATCACCTTTACCTTTACCACTTGAGTGTTTCTCATGTCCCCAGTTTCTATCCCTCACTGGCTTAAACTGGGGCGAGATTCTCCGACCCCCTGCCGGGTCGGAGAATCACCGGGGGCTGGCCTGAATCCCTCCCCCGCCGGTTGCCGAATTCTCCGGCACCGGAGATTCTGCGGGGGCGGGAATCGCGCCGGTTGGCGCCCCCCCCCCCCCCCGCGATTCTCCGACCCGGATGGGCCGAAGTCCCACTGCTAGGATGCCTGTTCCACCGGCGTGGATTGAACCACCTACCTTACCGGCGGGACAAGGCGGTGCGGGCGGGCTCCGGGGTCTTGGGGGGGCGCGGGGCGACCTGGCCCCGGGGTGTGCCCCCACGGTGGCCTGGCCCGCGATCGGGGCCCACCGATCCGCGGGCGGGCCTGTACCATGGGGGCACTCTTTTCCTTCTGCCTTCGCCACGGTCTCCACCATGGCAGAGGCGGAAGAGACTCCCTCCACAGCGCATGCACGGGGATGCCGTGAGCGGCCGCTCCCGCACATGCGCCGCCCGGAGATGTCATTTCTGCGCCAGCTGGCGGGGCACCAAAGGCCTTTTCCGCCAGCTGGCGGGGCGGAAATTAGTCCGGCGCAGGCCTAGCCCCTCAAGGTTGGGGCTCGGCCCCCCCAAGATGCGGAGGATTCCGCACCTTTGGGGCGGCGCGATGCCCGACTGATTTGCGCCGTTTTTGGCGCCGGTCGGCAGACATCGCGCCGATACCGGAGAATTTTGCCCCTGATGTCAGAAACCAAGCTTTGATTAATGAACTAATTCATAATCATCTGCCATTTCTGCTGCTAATCTCGCAGTTTTAACCCTCTGTTCCACATGAGTTCTCACTACATCAGGAACTGAATTTTTAAACTCCTCCAAAAGTATAATTTCTCTGAGAGCTTCATACGTTTGGTCTATTTTCAAAGCCCTTATCCACCTATCAAAATTACTCTGTTTGATCCTTTCAAACTCCATGTATGTTTGACCAAATTCTTTCCTTAAATTTCTAAACCTTTGTCTGTAAGCTTCAGGAACTAGTTCATATGCACCTAAGATGGATTTTTGCACCTCCTCATATGTCCCAGATACCTCCTCCGGTAGCGATGCAAACACTTCACTCGTTCTACCTACCAGCTTTGTTTGAATCAGTAACACCCACATGTCCTGTGGCCATTTCATTTGTTTCGCTACCTTCTCAAATGAAATGTAAAAGGCTTCTACGTCCTTCTCGTCAAACCTTGGCAATGCTTGGACATATTTAAATAGATTCCCATCAAGCCTTCGACTTTGACGCTCTTTCTCTTTATCCTCATCACTATCATCCAACTGTATGTTTCCCTTTACATCTGTCAATTTTAACTGACTGTCATGTTTCATGGCCATTTTCTGAAGTTCAAACTCTCTCTCTTGTTCCCTTTCCTTTCTCTCTTTTTCCCTTTCCTTTCTCTTTTTCCCTTTCGACTCTCTCTTTTTCTTTTTCCCTGACCTGTATCTCCCTTTCTCTTTCTTGTCGTTCTGCTAGGGCTATTCTTTCTTTTTCCCTCATTTCATATTCAAGCTGCTTTAATTCTTTATCATGTTCAAGTTGCTTAATGTGTAACTGAATTTTTTGCCATTTCTAATGAGTCGGGACTGCATCTAGGGCAATTTTAAATGCTCAGCTGCTGCTGTAAGTACCTCTTCTTTTCTTATGCTGTCAGGTAACGTTAACTGCAATGTTTTTGCCAAATCTAACCGTCTGCTTTTAGTCTCTGTCCGCAAGGTGCTGCGTGTGACCGTCTCCACCCCCAAAAAACCTTCGAGCCTCTGAAAGAGCCATTGTCCACAACACACTCCCCACTTAAACTTGAATACCACACCTGAAAAGCAACCACAATATGCTCACCCCTCACTGTCTTTAAGTTCACTAAGCCAATCCAATAGATAGACTTTCATCCCCCTCAAGACCCCAATTTGTTATGGCCCAGGGTATAAGAGAACCCCAAAGTGTATCATGGAGTTCATCTGACCCACAACTATTAATAGATTTTGGTTATGAGCACAAGGGCATACTTTAAGGTGTGATGCAACAGAGATCTCAAGTATTTTTAAAGAAAACAATGTTTATTCTATGAATCCAGTTAACATTTTATAAACACACAGTAAACATCTTATCAACTACCAACACAAATACCCCCCCCGCCCCCCAAAGATACAGTACTCTTATAGGTAACCCTTGGCAACATTCTGAACAACATCCATAAGCCAAACACCCTTTTTTCCAACAAAAACAGTAAGACCATACGACACAGGAGCAGAATTAGGCCACTCGGCCCATCGAGTCTGCTCCGCCATTCAATCATGGCTGATATTTTCTCATCCCCATTCTCCTGCCTTCTCCCCCCTAACCCCTGATCCCCTTATTAATCAAAAGTAGGTTTGCATTCCTTACAGAAATTATCAAGTGATCTGGAGACATTCTTTAGCATGCAGAGAGAGACACCAAAATACACCTCCTTGGTTTGGATGCAGCTCTCCAACTGAAAACGAAAGTCAAACTCGGAGCCACAAACAGGTTCCAGGTCAAAACGAAAGTCAAACTCAGAGCCACAGCCCAGCTCCACCCACACGCTGACATCACTGCAGCCACTTGAGACGACAAACATTTCTGAAAGTGACATTCCCATTCTCTCTTTTGTCTCACTCTCTGCTCTTTCTCCCTGTCTCTGTCCATCCCCATCCCTCCCCCCCATGCCTATCCCATTACTCTCCCCCCTCCCCTGCCCCTCTCTCCCCTCCCTCCCTGCCCCCCCCTCTCTTTCTCCCCTGCATCTTTCCCTCTCTCTCTGCCCTTCTCTTTCACTCCCTCTCTCCCCTGCCCCCTCTCTCCCCCTCCCCTGCCCCCTCTCTCCCCCTCCCCTGCCCCCTCTCTCCCCCCTCCCCTGCCCCCTCTCTCCCCCTCCCCTGCCCTCTCTCTCCCCCTCCCCTGCCCTCTCTCTCCCCCTCCCCTGCCCTCTCTCTCCCCCTCCCCTGCCCTCTCTCTCCCCTTCCCCTGCCCTCTCTCTCCCCCTCCCCTGCCCTCTCTCTCCCCCCTCCCCTGCCCTCTCTCTCCCCCTCCCCTTCCCTTTCTCTCTCTCCCCCTCCCCTGCCCTTTCACTCACGCTCTCCCTCTCACCTGCCCCCCCCTCCCTCCCTCTCTATCTCCCCTGTCTCACTCTTTCGCTCTTTCTCCCCTGCCTCTCTATCTCTCTCTCTCTCTTTTTCTGCCCCTCTCTTTCACTCCGTCCCTCCCCTGCCCCTCTCTAACTCACCCTCCCTCCCTGCCCCTCTCACTCCCCTCCCCTGCCCCCTCTCTCACTCTCCCCCTCCCCTGCCCTTTCTCTCCCCTGCTCCTCTCTCCCCTACTCCTCTCTCTCTTTCTCCCCTGCCTCTCTCTCCCTCTCTCTTTCTCCACTCCCTCTCTCTCCCCTGCTCCTCTCTCTCTTTCTCCCCTGCCTCTCTCTCTTTCTCCCCTGCCTCTCTCTCCCTCTCTCTTTCTCCACTCCCTCTCTCTCCCCTGCTCCTCTCTCTCTCCCTCACTTTCTCCCCTGCCTCTCTCTCCCCCTCCCCTGCCCTTTCACTCACACTCGCTCCCTCCCCTGCCCCCCTCTCCCTCTCTATCTCCCCCATCTCACTCTTTCGCTCTTTCTCCCCTGCCTCTCTCTCTCTCTCTGCCCCTCTCTTTCACTCCCTCCCTCCCCTGCCCCTCTCTCACTCACCCTCCCTCCCTGCCCCTCTCTCACTCACCCTCCCTCCCTGCCCCTCTCACTCCCCTCCCCGCCCCTCTCACTCCCCTCCCCTGCCCCCTCTCTCACTCTCCCCCTCCCTTTCTCTCCCCTGCTCCTCTCTCTCTTTCTCCCCTGCCTCTCTCTCCCTCTCTCTTTCTCCACTCCCTCTCTCTCCCCTGCTCCTCTCTCTCTCCCTCACTTTCTCCCCTGCCTCTCTCTCCCCCTCCCCTGCCCTTTCACTCACACTCTCTCCCTCCCCTGCCCCCCCTCCCTCTCTATCTCCCCATCTCACTCTTTCGCTCTTTCTCCCCTGCCTCTCTCTCTCTCTCTCTCTGCCCCTCTCTTTCACTCCCTCCCTCCCCTGCCCCTCTCTCACTCACCCTCCCTCCCTGCCCCTCTCTCACTCACCCTCCCTCCCTGCCCCTCTCACTCCCCTCCCCTGCCCCCTCTCTCACTCTCCCCCTCCCTTTCTCTCCCCTGCTCCTCTCTCTCTTTCTCCCCTGCCTCTCTCTCCCTCTCTCTTTCTCCACTCCCTCTCTCTCCCCTGCTCCTCTCTCTCTCCCTCACTTTCTCCCCTGCCTCTCTCTCCCCCTCCCCTGCCCTTTCACTCACACTCTCTCCCTCCCCTGCCCCCCCTCCCTCTCTATCTCCCCATCTCACTCTTTCGCTCTTTCTCCCCTGCCTCTCTCTCTCTCTGCCCCTCTCTTTCACTCCCTCCCTCCCCTGCCCCTCTCTCACTCACCCTCCCTCCCTGCCCCTCTCACTCCCCTCCCCTGGCCCCCTCTTTCTCTCTCCCCTCCCCTGGCCCCCTCTTTCTCTCTCCCCCCTCCCCTGCCCCCCTCTTTCTCTCTCCCCCTCCCCTGCCCCCTCTCTCTCCCCTGCCTCTCTCTCATTCTCTTTCTCCCCTCCCTCTCTCCCTCTCTTTCTACCCTGTCTCTCTCACTCCCTCCCCTGCCCCTCGCTCTCTCTCCCCTTCCCTCTCTCACTCTCCCCCTTCCCCCCTCTCACTCTCCCCCTCCCCTGCCCTTTCTCTCCCCTGCTCCTCTCTCCCCTGCTCCTCTCTTTCTCCCCTGCCTCTCTCTCCCTCTCTCTTTCTCCACTCCCTCTCTCTCCCCTGCTCCTCTCTCTCTCTCCCCTCCCTCTCTCTCTCCCCTCCCTCTCTCTCTCCCCTCCCTCTCTCTCCCTCTCCCTCTCCCCTGCCTCTCTCTCCCCCTCCCCTGCCCTTTCACTCACGCTCTCTCTCCCCTGCCCCCCCCTCCCTCTCTATCTCCCCGTCTCACTCTTTCGCTCTTTCTCCCCTGCCTCTCTCTCTGCCCCTCTCTTTCACTCCCTCCCTCCCCTGCCCCTCTCTCACTCACCCTCCCTCCCTGCCCCTCTCACTCCCCTCCCCTGCCCCCTCTCTCTCCCCTGCCCTCTCTCCCCCCCCTCCCCTGCCCTCTCTCCCCCCCCTCCCCTGCCCTCTCTCCCCCCTCCCCTGCCCTCCCTCTTCACCCTGCCCCTCCCCCCGCGCCATGACTTCTTTCACATTCTCCCCCGCCACTCTCTCTCTCTCCTCCTCCCCTGCCCTTTCTCTCTCCTCTGCCCCCTCTCTCCCCCTCCCCTGCCCTCTCTCTCCCCCCTCCCCTGCCCTCTCTCTCCCCCTCCCCTGCCCTCTCTCTCCCCCTCCCCTGCCCTCTCTCTCCCCCTCCCCTGCCCTCTCTCCCCCTCCCCTGCCCTCTCTCTCCCCCTCCCCTGCCCTCTCTCTCCCCCTCCCCTCTCTCTCCCCCTCCCCTGCCCTCTCTCTCCCCCTCCCCTGCCCTCTCTCTCCCCCTCCCCTGCCCCCTCTCTCCCCCTCCCCTACCCTCTCTCTCCCCCTCCCCTGCCCTCTCTCTCCCCCTCCCCTGCCCTCTCTCTCCCCCTCCCCCGCCCTCTCTCCCCCTCCCCTGCCCTCTCTCTCCCCCAACCCTGCCTTCTCTCTCCTCCTCCCCTGCCCTCTCTCTCCCCTCCCCTGCCCTCTCTCTCCCCCTCCCCTGCCCTCTCTCCCCCTCCCCTGCCCTCTCTCCCCCTCCCCTGCCCTCTCTCCCCCTCCCCTGCCCTCTCTCCCCCTCCCCTGCCCTCTCTCCCCCTCCCCTGCCCTCTCTCCCCCTCCCCTGCCCTCTCTCCCCCTCCCCTGCCCTCTCTCTGCCCCTCCCCTGCCCTCTCTCTCCCCCTCCCCTGCCCTCTCTCTCCCCCTCCCCTGCCCTCTCTCTGCCCCTCCCCTGCCCTCTCTCTGCCCCTCCCCTGCCCTCTCTCTCCCCCTCCCCTGCCCTCTCTCTCCCCCTCCCCTGCCCTCTCTCTCCCCCTCCCCTGCCCTCTCTCTCCCCCTCCCCTGCCCTCTCTCTCCCCCCTCCCCTGCCCTCTCTCTCCCCCTCCCCTGCCCTCTCACTCCCCCTCCCCTGCCCTCTCTCTCCCCCTCCCCTGCCCTCTCTCTCCCCCTCCCCTGCCCTCTCTCTCCCCCTCCCCTGCCCTCTCTCTCCCCCTCCCCTGCCCTCTCTCTCCCCCCTACCCTCTCTCTCCCCCTCCCCTACCCTCTCTCTCCCCCGCCTCTGCCCTCCCTCCCTCCCCTGCCCTCTCTCTCTCTCTCTCTCTCTCTCTCTCCCCCTCCCAAGTCCCTCTCTCTCCCCCTCCCCTGCCCTCTCTCTCTCTCCCCCCTCCCCTGCCCCCTCTCCCCCTCCCCTGCCCCCTCTCCTGCCCCCTCTCCCCCTCCCCTGCCCCCTCTCCCCCTCCCCTGTCCCCCTCCCCTGTCCCCTCTCTCTCTCCCCCGCCCCTGCCCTCTTTCCCCCTCCCCTGCCCTCTTTCCACCTCCCCTGCCCTCTTTCCCCCTCCCCTGCCCTTTTTCCCCCTCCCCTGCCTCTTTCCCCCTCCCCTGCCTCTTTCCCCCTCCCCTGCCCTCTTTCCCCCTCCCCTGCCCTCTTTCCCCCTCCCCTGCCCTCTTTCCCCCTCCCCTGCCCTCTTTCCCCCTCCCCTGCCCCCTCTCCCCCTCCCCTGCCCCCCTCTCCCCCTCCCCTGCCCTCTCTCTCCCCCTCCCCTGCCCTCTCTCTCCCCCTCCCCTGCCCTCTCTCTCCCCCTCCCCTGCCCTCTCTCTCCCCCTCCCCTGCCCTCTCTCTCCCCCTCCCCTGCCCTCTCTCTCCCCCTCCCCTGCCCTCTCTCTCCCCCTCCCCTGCCCTCTCTCTCCCCCTCCCCTGCCCTCTCTCTCCCCCTCCCCTGCCCTCTCTCTCCCCCTCCCCTGCCCTCTCTCTCCCCCTCCCCTGCCCTCTCTCTCCCCCTCCCCTGCCCTCTCTCTCCCCCTCCCCTGCCCTCTCTCTCCCCCTCCCCTGCCCTCTCTCTCCCCCTCCCCTGCCCTCGCTCTCCCCTCCCCTGCCCTCTCTCTCCCCCTCCCCTGCCCTCTCTCTCCCCCTCCCCTGCCCTCTCTCTCCCCCTCCCCTGCCCTCTCCCCCTCCCCTGCCCTCTCTCTCCCCCCTGCCCTGCCCTCTCTCTCCCCCTGCCCTGCCCTCTCTCTCCCCCTGCCCTGCCCTCTCTCTCCCCCTCCCCTGCCCTCTCTCTCCCCCTCCCCTGCCCTCGCTCTCCCCCTCCCCTGCCCTCGCTCTCCCCCTCCCCTGCCCTCGCTCTCCCCCCTCCCCTGCCCTCGCTCTCCCCCTCCCCTGCCCTCGCTCTCCCCCTCCCCTGCCCTCGCCTCCCCCTCCCTGCCCTCCTCTCCCCCTCCCCCTGCCCTCGCTCTCCCCCTCCCCTGCCCTCTCTCCCCCACCCTCCCTCTCTCCCCTGCCCTCTCTCTCCCCCTCCCCTCTCTCTCTCTCCCCCTCCCCTGCCCTCTCTCTCTCCCCTGCCCATCTCCCCCTCCCCTGCCCCCTCTCCCCCTCCCCTGCCCCCTCTCCCCCTCCCCTGCCCCCTCTCCCCCTCCCCTGCCCCCTCTCCCCCTCCCCTGCCCCCTCTCCCCCTCCCCTGCCCCCCTCTCCCCTCCCCTGCCCCCTCTCCCCCTCCCCTGTCCCTCTCTCTTTCCCCCTCCCCTGTCCCTCTCTCTTTCCCCCTCCCCTGTCCCTCTCTCTTTCCCCCTCCCCTGTCCCTCTCTCTTTCCCCCTCCCCTGTCCCTCTCTCTTTCCCCCTCCCCTGTCCCTCTCTCTTCCCCCCCCCCCTGTCCCTCTCTCTTTCCCCCTCCCCTGTCCCTCTCTCTTTCCCCCTCCCCTGTCGCTCTCTCTTTCCCCCT